>NC_058131.1:724322665-724355488 GCF_016433145.1 Gracilinanus agilis
CTAACAAATTCTTAAAGAATTTTTATTTGTCTTTATTGTGTGTGTGTGTGTGTGTGTGTGTGTGTGTGTGTGTGTGTGTGTGTGTGTGTGTAAGATTTCCCCAACTGCTTTTGTGGTCTTTCTTAAGTTGTTAGGTGGGAAGCTGGGACAGTGGAGAAATGGCTGGCCTTGGGAGCAGAGGATCTGCTTTTCGAGCCCGACTCTTTCACTTCGATCACTTACCTCCCTGACCCTTGGTAAGCCATTGAAGCTCTTTAGCCTCAGTTTCCTCATTTGTAAAATAAAGCTATTGGACTAAAGGAGTCTCTAGGATCCCCTTGAGGTCTACATCCACGATTCTACTCCCTCGGCTGGATCTTAAATGCACACATTTGATGAAGATGTTGAGGCTCAGCTCTCAGGAGGGAAAGATCCGCACACCAGCAAGGACGTCTTTTTTCTTTTCCTTTTTGTTCCCAGGGCAGGGGCCATTGTTCTCTTCTCTGTGAGCCGGCACCATGCCCGAGGTTTGTCCAGGTGCCGCCGTCCCTGAAGAGGACACCCTATAGGAGAGGAAAAAAAAGAAACGAGATGGAAATGACAAGAGCCTCCTCTGGAGAGTCTCTGGAATGTCAAGCCTTGCTTTTCTGAGGATCTCGCAGAGTGGTGCCCATCCCTCAGCTCCTCCCCGTGGAGGACCTCAGTGCTCTTCTGCAGAGAATCCTCCAGTGACTCTCGGTACGGTCCTGCTTACAAGCCTGGACGCTCCTCTACAGGGAAGGGTGGCAGAGAAGCTCTCCGAGAAAGCATCGAGTCCAGTCATTTTGTCGCTGCCGTTTTGAACGGCCGGAGCTTTATTTTTAGAATCCCAGAATGCAAATCAAGTTTAATGATGCTGGAACTCGAGCTGTGGACTTCTCCTTGGGTAAAAATTCATATTTCACAAACTGCACTCATTCTGCCACTTGCTGTTCTTATCCAAGTGTAACCTCGACATGCGCCACCCTCCAGCTTGACTTTGCCTCTGTTCCCTCATGAGGGATGGTGCCGTTGGAAGGCAGGCCACGTGCCCTTCTCATTCGGAGGAGAGAGAGATCTCCAGCCCGCAGAACGCACATCCCAAGGTCAGGCCCGGCCACACGCTTGGCCCACCACCACTAGGTCCCACTCCTCGGCTCTGCAGCTCAGGGGAAGGAGGGGCTGCTTTGCTACAGCATTCAAGGACCTCGAGTCGATGATTCCATGAAGGGGCCACGACTAGTGCGAGGCTCTGCTTTAGGTTTTGTGGCTAAGAAGTAAGACCTCAGTCAGGGGGCAAGTAGGAGGAGGTGCCCGCCGTGCAGCAGGCCCGGCGCTCTGTGCCGCCAACTAAAATGCCCCAGGAAAGAAGCCACCCTGACTTGCAGGGGGTTTGCTGGCTGATGCACGTGACAAGTCAACACGAACACACACGCAATAAAATGTAAAGGAACATACATACATACATATATTTAACTGCATAAAGGGCGAAGCACCTGTGTACACATGTACATACATGTATGGTAAAGGGTAAGGCACATACATGTATGTATGTACATGCACACGCAGAGTAGTAGCGGGTCTCTCAAGTCGCTTTTACTCTGCTTTTGAATACCCACTTGGGGGCCCGGATGAATGATGGCACCATAATGCTGGCCAGGAAGCCAACTTGCGGACCGATGCTGTCACTTACGACCTGCGTGACCTTGGGACGATCCCTCGCCCTGCCCGAGTTTCCACTTTCTGAGCTGTTAAACTTGTCGTGAATTGGATGCTCTCAAAAATTCCTTCCAGATCTGACTCCGATGTGTCTCCAATCGTCATAACTAACTGCCGATATGGAAAAGGCAATAGCGAGGATATTCGTTCTCTTTTTTAATGAACTAAAAGGGTTTTGTGGGGTATTTGAAACACTCAATAAGATTTTGTGGTTGAAAATAAAACCATCATTTGAGCTGAAAAATGAGTAAGTCATGTTGTGGATACCCTTAGTTTCTCCTAAGTTTGCTTCAGGAGCCGCTCTCGGGAGAGGGGACTAGAAGTGGCTAAATAGGGCAGAAATCCTTCGAGGACATAATGAAAGACGGTGACCTCGAGGCCCGACCCATTTCACAGATTTTCATGCTGTTTCAATTTCTGAATAATCACAAAGAACAACTAACAGAGATGTGCTGAGCGTGGAAGGAAAATCGAGATTCAGAGGTAAAAGGGACCAAGAGGACACTTAGCGTAAGCGGTGAGGGGGCACAGCGGATAGACAATCGAGGCTGGAGTCAAGAAGACTCATATTCATTAGTTCAAATCTGGTTTTCGATCTTACAAGCTACGTGACCCTGGACAAGTCACTTAACCCTGTTTGCCTCAGTTTCCTCATCTGAAAAATGAGCTGGAGAAGGAAATCACAAATCATTCCAGTATCTTTGCCGAGAAAACACAAATGGGGTCCTAAAGACTTGGACGCAGCCAAAATGACTAAACAATAAATGCTCCCCACCATGATTTGGCCATGGTAAATGGAGTAAAAGTCACTTTCAGGGGCACGGAGGATGAGAAAATGAGGTGGACTGGCCTGGCCACAGATTGGGATAACAGATGGTTTGCTCTGGAGCTATGTTGAAATCTCAAAATCTCAATTAGAGCCTCTTTGAATAAGACAACAACAAGAAGGCTGCAGATCGCCAAGACTTGGAAGGGCTGCCATTATTCTGGGGTGGACGGGGGCATACCGGTGACTTTGCCGATGTGTCACAAAGTAGCTCTGAGCTCGCCTTTCTTTGTCAAAAGCTTAGAGGAGGGCTAAAAACATTTCTTTCCCATTTCTATGACCTGCAACTTGATCAACAAGGTTGGTGGTCTTCTCGAGAAAGCTCAACTCCCTGCTGACTCAGGAAAAACACATTCGCCTCACAAGTATTCCAAAATCCAGTGTTTATACTTTTCTCAGATGTGGGGCTGATATCTTTTAAGCAAAGAGTCATGGGAGATTGGCTCTTTAAAATTATTGTCAGGAAACATTGGAGGAGTTTAGTAAAAAAAAAAAAAAAACCCTTCCATCACCATTGACTGCTTAGAACCCTTGGGTTTCCTGTTGGCTTTTTATAGAAGCCCATCCAAACTCTCATTTAAAGTATTCCGTCTGTCCATATTCTGACTAAAGAAGTCTGTCCTCTGAAAACGAGCCCAGAAACAAAGCCTATTTTGCACACTTTGCGAACTGTTCAATTAAGAACCAGTCAATGGTTAACCGACTTCCAGGCAGGTCTTGGAGGTCGGCCTCATGTTCTACTCATAGCAGATAAAGGGTGCGTTAGCATATTAAATTTTTTTTCCGCCCTCACCTTCCATCTTGGAATCAATACTGTATATTGGCTCCAAGGCAGAAGAGCGGTCAGGGCTAGGCCATGGGGGCCAAGTGACTTGCCCAGGGTCACACAGCTGGGAAGTGTCTGAGGCCAGATTTGAACCCAGGACCTACTGAGCCACCCAGATGCCCCCTCTTTAGCACATTAAGACCATACTTTGGATTTCCATTTACAATGAATCCCATTTCTCGGTCATTGCTGCCCACCCTCTGTGCCACTGCTGGACAGACTTGCCAATTGAACATTTACCCAAATTGATATGAAGCTGGGATTTAGGCCCTGAATTATGCTCCTCCTTCTGGGTTGTGGTAAATCAACTCAACCCCCAGTGTCTTCCTGATGCCCCCTTTGAGGGAACCCCATGGTGGGGTCCACTTCCACTTTTCCCTGAAGCATTAACTTTTCTCATCCCTGGACTGATCCAGATAACCCTGGGTGTATTTTGGGGTTATCTTTGCTCTGTCAGTGATATTCCCAGCACAGATGCCATTCAAAACAAAGCCTCAGCCCTAGAGCAGGGGTTCCCAGACATTTTTGGCCTGCTGCCCCCTTTCTAGAAAAAAATGTGACTTAGCCCCCTGGAAATTAATTTAAAAAAAATTTAATAGTCATTAATAGGAAAGATCAATGCACCTGTGGCCATCACTGCTTCCCCCTGGATGGCTGCAGCACCCACCGGGGGCGGTGGTGCCCACTTTGGGAATCGCTGCTCTAGAGGATTAACTCAACCCCAAGACTTCACAGGTGGAATCGGAGCCCTGTTATTTTCTGGGAAAGATGGCAGTGAGTGGCATGTTCTTCCTCAGGCTCTACTGTCCAATGGCGGATGATGGGCCAACCTCAGCCAACATCATACTTGGAGCCTTGGGGAGAAACAAAGGAAGCCGTAGAGTGTCTAGTTCTACCTTTGAGGCTTTTCCACTTAATGAAGTCCTCGTGTTTGGATTTGGGGGTTCATCTGCCTTGTGATCAGAGGACAAGCTTGATGATTGCCCAGTGCCGCGCGCGCTCACAGAATGTGAAGAATATTTCCAGCTCCTTTCCGGTCCCCTGTTGGCCAACACCATTATTCTGCCCTCTTATCTGCCTTTTGGCTGCATTTCCCAATCGAGCATCCGCTTATCTTCCCTGAGAAGTGCTGGTGATGGTGAGTAGACAGAAATGTACGAAGGTGCTAAAAAGACCCAGAACAAGGATGGAGTAAGGGGAGCTTTGCCCCAGGGAGCCATAGTACATTGGGCCATCTTTAAAAGGCTTTTGCCACACTTGCCTTCAGTAGCATGGAAAGAACAATGGCTAGCTAGCACCGGTGGGCAGGATTGGCTAATTAAAATAGGAATGGAGGCCCCAGGTGAGTCCTTGACCATCCTGCCTCATCCCCTCCCCACCCCTGCCCAGGGAGGCCTCGTCCCCCTCTCCAGGAGCTTCCTGGGGGCAAGTTATGAAGCCAACACCAGAGAATTCTAGCCATCAAAAAGCATTTACTGTGTAGCAGACCCTGAGTGAGGTCGTGCCACGTTGTGGGAGCACCGGGTGGCGGCAGCCGTGATAAATCCAAGGACCTTCGTGGCCGCGGCTTTATCCAGGAGGGAAAGATTTCACCTTTGGCCAGAGAAGATGACATTTTTATAGCAGGGAAACTCGGAAAACGTTTACAAAAGCACCCGGACAGTTGAAATTCACTCAAGGTTGTTTTTACTTTTATGTCTTCTCAAGCACAAGAGATACTGGAGGCGAGAAATCTTATCAGACTTTTAGTTCGTTACTTTCAGTTTAAATAATTGTAGATTTCAGGGTATCAATTTCTGAAGCTTTATAGCATGTCCACCTTTTTGCTTCTACAAATTGATTAAGCTTTTTATTTGATATCCCAGAGGCCTCTGGAGACTTTCAGCCTATATTTCAGCCTTTGAAGAAATTCATACCCACAAGATATTTCTGCTGGACAATCTTCAAGGTCATTAATATAATACTTGGGAATTTCCAAGCAAAAGTGGATTAAATCAGAGACTTTCTTTGCACATCTGCTCCTACCAACTCAGAACAGTTCTCTTTCTTAACACATTTTGGACAAAAACAATCCTACAGATATCTAACCCCTTTGGCACGAGGAAGCAAAAGGCATTACATTTTCTTGAAATTAGAGAAAAGCAAAAGAATAAAATTGGCTGGCTTAGTGGAGCAAGATTTAATTTGTGATGCAGGAAAGATTGGCCGGGCATCTACATTTTGGCTCAAAATAATAGGATTTTCTTTTTCAACAACCGTCGGTGAAATCTTTCTTCTTGGAGAAGTCTCATCCAAGGTCCTATTGAACAGGGGAAGGGGAAGAGATAGTTGGGAAGAAGGGACGGTATGTTTTACCTTGGTTATAAAATGAAAGAAACCTGAAGAAAAGGTATATGAAGAAAGGAAAAAAATAATGTAGCTCCCTTCCATGAAGGAGGGTGCAGTGGTAGTTAGTTTGTTCCCATCTTTTGGAGCCCATTTAAATGTTTTAAAAGCATGATTACAGAATTTTGGAGTTAGAAGGGATTTTAGTGGGCATCTAGTCTGTTCCATCTCCCCTTCCCATGAACAATCCTTTCTAATATATCTGAGTGCTTGCCCAGTCTCATTTTAAAGATCTTTGAAAGAGAAGAATTTCACCATCTCCTCAAAACAGTCCATTCCATTTTTTCCTTTATTTTATTTTCTTTAGAATATTTTTCCATGGTTACATGATTCATGATTCCCACCCCCCACCCCCTGCTCTTTCCACCCCCCTCCCAAAGCTGACGAGCAGTTCCACTGGGTTATCCATGTATCATTGTTCAAAAGCTATTTCCATGGTTTTCATATTTGCAGTAGAGCAATCTTTTACCATCAAAACCCCAATCATATACATATCGAACTACATGATCAATCTTATGTTTTTCTTCTGTGTTTCTCCTCCCATAGTTCTTTCTCTGGCTGTGGATAGCATTCTTTCATATAAGTTCCTCCGGATGGTCCTGGATCATTGCATTGCTGCTGGTACATTCGATTGCGCTACACAGCCTCTGTGTCCAACATTCTCCTGGTTCTGCTCCTTTCACTCTGCATCAATTTCTGGAGGTCTTTCCAGTTCACATGGAATTCCTCCAGTTCATTATTCCTTTTAGCACCACAAATTGTTTAGCTATTCTCCAATCCATGCGGTCCATTCCATTTTGGGACAGCTTTAATTATTGAGACATTTCCTCTGAAATATGTTTCTCCCTTTCTGCTTCTTTGCAACTTCCACGGTCATTCCTAGTTCTTCCTTCTGGAGCCAATCCAAAAAAAAGGAAAAATTCCCCATGATAACTCTTCTGTTACATGAAGACAGTTAACTTGTTGCCAATAATTCATCTCTTCTCAAACTAAACATCACTAAGTCCTTTAGTTGATTCTTTTTTTTTTTTTAAGCCCTTAACTTCTGCATATTGGCTCCTAGGTGGAAGAGTGGTAAGGGTGGACAATGGGGGTCAAGTGACTTGCCCAGGGTCACACAGCTGGGAAGTGTCTGAGGCCAGATTTGAAGCTAGGACCTCCCGTCTCTAGGCCTGACTCTCAATCCACTGAGCTACCCAGCCGGCCCCTTTAGTTGATTCTTATAAGACACAGACTTAAGGTCCTTTACCGTCTTTAGTCTTTCTAGGTAACTTCTAACTTTTCATGACCACAACTGAGCAGAAGACTTCAGATATGGCCTTACCAGGGCTGAAGATGATAGGACTTTCTCCTCTTTGCTCCTGGAAACCATATCAGATGACCTGAAAGGCATCAAAGGCCCCTGATTTGGAATGTAAATCAGGAGACAAATTATTTCCCCAGATGTGTAATTCAGGGAAACAAAGACTCTGGAATAGGCTCTTAAAGTGGACTCATTGGTTGCTCCTACAACTTAGCAGGCAATACTTTCTAAGAGGCGCTCTTTTGTAGTATTAGGGGAACACAAAAAGGAGGAAAAAGTGAAAAGAATGCCAAATTAATTTAGGGGCAAAGGCAACTAGTCCTTGGTCTCAAAAGAACAGGCTCGCAGCTACTAGAGAAAAATGGAACCCAGCGTAATTCTAGTTCTGTATTTTCCTTCCGACATTTGTGTAACCTCTGATTGTTCTTACTGAGAATCCCTACCAGTACAAATGCTAACAGTCAGGTAGTTGGGTCCTTGATGTTCTCAGTAGCCTGAGAGCATGACTTTGGTCTTTCCATGTGTGTGTGTGCGTGTGTGTGTGCGTGCGTGTGCGTGCGTGTGTGTGTGTGTGTGTGTGTGTGTGTGTGTGTGTGTGTGTGTGCATATATATGGAGGGCTTTCGTTTCCTCAAGTAGAATCTGGAGTTTGTATCAGTTCAGCCCATTTCTGAGATCTAATCCATTATGGGACTCAGGAGGCTAAACGTAGTACACAGATCTCGGGCCAGGATCTGCAAAAGGATATTCCCGTTTGCCCAGGACCAGGGTAGGGAGGGTTTCAATTTCCTTCTAATATTTTTTTCTTTTCTATCCAGTCAATATGAATTTTTGGATTTCTTCCTCTTCCTACCCTCTCACATTCTGTGCATCCGTATTCTTCTCCATCTTCCCTAGAATCATTTACTTATTTTCTTTTTAAAAGAAGGGACAACCCACAGATTCAAAAGGTCTTTTATGGTGTTCTCTGTCCTTGGCCAGATAACATCCTGTCATGTGCTCACACACTTGAGAATGACTTTTCCAGTTTAGGGGCTCAATTAAAAGCAAGGAAGCAGTTTATACCTGGGAAATGGGCTTAGAAAACTTGTCTTTTCACCCTGGCCTGAACCATTTATTGGTTGTGGCTTGGGCTGAAAGTCCTCATTGTCGTTAAAATAAAATCTCAGCTTCCCCAAGCTTTATTAGAGAGGGTTTTTTTTTCCTTTAACATTTGCCATTCTTTTCACCTTGACATTTATGTTAAAATTTAGTGTGTCTGATCTTTCCCAATCCATTTTCTCTTTTACTTAATCTAGAAGTTTATCATGGCAGGGCAAGAATTGTGAAAAGGGGGGAGGAGGTAAACCCCCTCATCTATAGATTTAGATGGGTGCAGAGAAGAGAACTCCATGTGGGGAGAATGATCTGGGAAAAACAGAAGTGAGGAGTGGGTTTAGAGGAAAGGGAAAGGACTCGTTAGCTGGATAGGAAGGGTTTTTTTTTGGGGGGGGGATAATAATAAGAGATAAAGCCAGAAAGCTTCTTGCTTGGGGCTAGATGAAGACCTTGAATGCCAGGCTGAGAAGGAATGTCAAAGAAACATCATGATATTCAGAATCAGTAGAAGGGCCTTAAGATGATGCCTTGACTCCTTGTTATCTTCCTGAGTTTTGGTCACCTGGGCACCTGCCTTGGTTTTACCTTCCTCGTTTAGAGAATGAGTTGTCCTGGCTACTCTAACTCCTCTCCTGTGATCTTTCACTTCATGGTGGGGCCACTTTTTTTCTCTTTTAGACATTCCCCCCCCCACCCTGGTTTCTGTAGGAATAACACCAGAATGTTCAAACCTTCTGTTTTAGAAATGAAAGGAAAAGCAGGCATAAATGTGTGGGCATTACAGAGTAAGCCTAGTCTATACTGGCCTGTTTCCTGGTTTTGAAAGCAGTCAGAACAGCTAACATCATTCATTTTGAGGGAAATCTATATTATTTTTCTATTCAATTGTTTCATGGAATTGTTACCTAGTTGGATCAAATCCATCCTCCAGCTCGTTGGTAAAAGTGTCCCCATGAGTGGGGGCACCCTAGCAGTGATTTACACTGGGGACTTTCAGTTAGCCCAGGGATGCCAAGAGGAAATAGAGCCTGGTCTTCCCTGTGCTTAATTAATCATGGTGCCCAATGGATATTGAGTCACAACTCAAGCCCCTACCTACTTGACAGCCATGCAGGAAGGATCATGTGAGAGCATAATGCAGAATGTCCATCCAGTGCCATGTGAGCATAATAGAACACTGGAGGCAAATGCCTATTGGCATGCAGAAATCTCTAGCATTCTCTTGTCTCAGACCCTGGAGGATTAGGATGACTTTTTGCCTGACGTGGTATTCCTTCCTGATTTGAAGGGATGCGAGGCACTGAAGGAGAGAGGGGAGATCAAGCAGGCACCAAAACAAGTGTGGAGGAGTCCCTGCAGTGACTGGCAGCCGCCCCCGAGAAGGGAAAGACTTCCAACAGAGGCTCAGACAAACAGCAAGGCAGGAGACAAGGAGAAGAGAAATCACCATGGAAGCTCAGGTGGAGCCACTGTGAGGAGAACACCTGGGATGCCAGCAGCAGATTTTGCAGCTCAGGGCATGTCTGGGCACAGTCTGCTTTTGCTGAGCTCACCCAGCTGAGCCAGCCCAAGGTTGGTCCTCTCTCCCTCCCCTCTTTACTTTCCCTTCCTCTATTTACCCTGAATTCGTGTGCCTGCTCTCAAAACTATTTCTTAAAGGTTCTTGCTCACCATTTCTTTAAAAATCAGCTTTAAGAGAATTACAATTAACCACCACATTGCTAGTCAATCCATTTTCTCTCACAAATGTGTCAGAAAGAAACAAATAAATTGCCTTTGACAAGTAGAGTATATTTCACTAGAGTGGTTCCTGCATGGGGGCTTAGACTATAAACAGAGAATTGTTTATTCATACTCGTATAGCTCGCCAAATCTAGTCAACAAGCAACTATTAAGAGCCTTCTTAGTGTCAGGCACTCAGCTTGGTGCTGGCCATACAAAAATGTAAAAACTTGTAGAAGAGTCCCTGCTTTCAGGGAGTTCACAAAATAAAGGAAGGAGACATGTTACGGGACCCTCTTCTCAAGGTAAGCCGTTTTGGCTGGGGGAAGGCGTGACGTGCTAGCTAGCTATTATTGGGATATGGGCCTCTGGCCACTTCCCTTCTCATTGTTCTCCTGTCTTATATTGGAAGGAAAACTAGCCCTTCAGAGCAGAGGAGCCCCAAATGCCTGGGACAGCGTACCCCAACACTCATGAGGGTAGGGGCAGAGAAGAGGCCATTCCAACTTGTTGGCCGCTCTGCTAGGCAGCAAACATAATGCTCTACCTTCGCACATGTGCTACGGGACAGGCCTAGGCTCCGCTGGCATCCTTAACCGTAGGGCACCGAAGTGATTCAGGGTTCTCAAAGGCTGTGCCACAAAGCAAAGAACAGCGATGTTTTGGAAAGGGGACTTGAAGAACCAAATGATGAAAATATATGATTCTAGGCTGTTACAGGAAATGTTTTAAATTGTTGTAGTGGATAACATGTTCTGTAGCCACCTGTGAGAATAGAATCTAAAAACAAAATCTTTTAAAAATTGGACTCTTCTAATAAATCCCAAATGGATTCTATTGAATGGATCTCAGGTAGTATATCTGATAACTTGCTCACTAACGGAATCATTCATTCATTCGTTCATTCAAGCATGCCTTTATTAAGCACTTACTGGATTCCTGCCTATGACCATCCTGTGTGTCCTCTCTCTTTAGTTTCCAATTCTTTGCCACTACAAAAAGAATTGTTAGTAAACATTTTTTCTATAAGTGGCTTGGTTTCCCCTGTCTGATCTCTTTGGATAAAGACCTAATACTGGTATTGCTGGCTCAAAGGGACCGTACAATTTAATGGTGCTTATAGTGATCTTATTTTTTTTAAGGTAATGGGGGTCAAGTGACTTGCCCAGGGTCACACAGCTAGGATGTGTCTGAGGCCACACTTGAACCCAGGACCTCTATCTCTGGGACTGACTCTTAATCCACTGAGCCACCCAGCTACCCCCTTATAGTGATCTTATAATGGTCAGATAATTGATCTCTCTGCAGCCTTGGGCATTGCTGATCATTCTCTCCTTTCTTTTCACTTTTCTCTATTTTCTTTCTAGGTTTTCAGGATTCTGCTCTCTCCTGGTTCTTGTACTACTTATCATATGACTCCTTCTCAGGCTTCTTTGCTGAATCTTCATTCAAGACAAGATTTACTCACATGAATCCATCCCACAGGAATCTGTCCTCGGCCCTCTCCTTTTCTCACTTCTAAGATACGTCACTAGTGATCCCATCATCTCTCATGCATTTAATGAGCATCGCTGTGTGAATGATTCTCACATCTACTTATCCAGGCCTAACTGCTCTGTTGGCATCTGGTTTCTCATCTCCACAGATGTCCTGTAGACTTTTAAAAATCAGCATGTCCAAAGCTAAAGTCATCATCTCCCCACCCTCTCCCTGTTTTTGTCAAGCAATCCCACGTTGTCAAGGTAGGCATCATCTTTGACTTCTCACTTCCTCTCTGACGCCCTTCCCCTACCCTTACTAAGGACTTTCAACCAAATAGGCCCCCTTCTCTCCTCTGACATTGGCTTCACTCTAGTGCAGGCCGTCATCACCTCATGACTGAATTTCTGCAATTTCCTAATGGTGGGTCTGACTGCCAAAACTCTCTCAACACCCTAAGGCCTCCTTACTTCAGCTGCCAACATGATCTTCCTAAGTCCTGATCTAACCATCTTGACCCCCTGCTAAATAGACTCCACTGGCTCCATATCCTGTCCAGAATCAAATGAAAAAATCTGTTTGGTCTTTAAACCTAGACACCTTCCTTCCACTTTTTCAGACTCTGTATACCTCTTACCCCCAAGTATACTGCAATTTAGTGGAACTAGATGCCTTCCTTTTGCTCTCACAAGACACTCTACCTTCCAGCTCCAGCTATTCCCCCTCGATTTCCCCCATGCCTGAAGATCCTCTCCTTTCTCATCTTCTGCTCTCGGCACTTGTCTCATCTCCTACAAGCCCCACGTAAGATCTCCCTTTCTAAAAGAAGCCTTTCCTGGTCCCTCTTGATTCTATTGCCTTCCCCTCTGGTGATTTTTTACATTTGTATCCTGTGCATAGCTTGTTTGTACGTAGTTGTTGATAGGTGGCCTCCGCCATTAGAATATGAGTTCTTTTAGAACAAAGGCAGTCTTTTCTCTTTCTCTGAACACCTAGCACTTAGTATAGTGCCTAGAACACATCAGACACTTAATCAATGTTTATTGAATGACTGTTTATATCACTGGACTTCTTGAGGGAAGAGACTGTTTCTTTTTCTTTTTCCTTTCCTTCCTTCTTTCATTCTTCCTTCCCTCCTTCCTTCCTTCCTTCTTTCATTCTTCCTTCCCTTCTTTCTTCCTTCCTTTCTTCTTTCCTCCTTCCTTCCTTCCTTCCTTCCTTCCTTCCTTCCTGGATAAGTCAGGAGGACTTATCATTCTGAGTTCAGATCTAGCCTCACATATTTACTGTGTTACCCTGGGCAAGTCACTTAACCTCATTTACCTCAGTTTCCTCATCTGTAAAACAAGCTGGAGAAGGAAATGGCAAACATTCCAGGGTCTTTGCCAAGAAAATCCCAAATGGGGTCCGAAAAAGTAAAACCCAACTAAAAAATGGCCGTACAATAAACAACAGCAACAACACATAGTAGGCATTAAATAAATGTTAGCTAAATGACTGAGCCAATTAAAAAAAAACATTCAGGACTAAGCTTATAAGGTATTAGCTTGGATACCATTGATCTGTCCATTCATGGCTTACAAGCCCATTGAGGTTATGAGACTTGCCCACAGTCACACCTTTTCTAGGTCCAGGTTGATGTCCATCGCTGGTACCTTTCCTGCATCCCTGCCTGCTCTCTGGATCGGTCCTTGGAGGCTCATACATAAGGACTCTCCTTCCAGCTTTACGTGGCGGGTATAAAATTCAAACCTGCCACTGCTCATCGGCAGCTGCAAAGTGGGATAACGCAGGGGTGCCAATCTCTCACGAAGGAAAGTGTGCTATCTCTCTATTTTCAATCAGGCCTTGTGCTCCAGGCTCCTTCCCTTTCACATCAACCTGCCAAATCCACTGAGTTTCCCCCCTGTGAGTCTGTCCCCTAATCCGAGGGTCACTCTGTATTTGTAGGGAGGTCAGGAACACCTTTCTGGAGGTGAACCTCATTGCAATGGTTGTCCTAAGTAATCCCGCTTGGACGAGCCTACCAGGAAATTGGTGGAACAGCAGCCAATTTCTTTCTGCTTTTCTTGCCTTGGTTGGCTTCTGTCTGGGCTCTTTTCTCCCCAGGAAAGAACTCATTAACTGAATGGAAGGACACTCCAGAGCTCAGCTGTAGGGCAGAGGATATCCATCAGCCATCAATCGTGTCTCCATTTACTTCACGTTCTCCGAGATCAGGGCCAGCTCTGGTTGCCTTTTCCCAGGCTCAGATGGCCTTCGCCTTGGCAGACCACTGCGAATGGATGAGATTGAGGTGAAGGAGCTGGTTCTATTAAGAAACCCTTTTCCCATTTCTCAGATTCCGAGCCCTGTCAGCAAAGGAGGTCAGGGAAAGTGACGTGGAAACGAGGCAGGCTGTCGTTCTCCCTTTTTTCTCATTTCCTCAAAGCCTCCACCTACACGGAGCCATGTCTGCTGAGCAGGACGGGTGCCACCAGTCGAGTTTCATGTGGGAGGCTGAGAAGCCTAAAGGGAAAAGGAGGGCGTTTTCCAGGCTCCAGTTTGGGGCTCTGGCAATTTCCCGCTCTTTCTGGGTCATTCCAAATTCCATTTGAAGTTGCAAGCAGACCAACTTTCAAAGGGCATTTGGATAATTTATGTCGAGCTTTCAGGGCCTCAGTGTCAAGACTAAAAATTAAGACGTCTCCTTGGAACTTTTCCTCTCAGGGAAGACGAGGAGTGGAAAGCCCCTTGGCCTGGGGAAGTCCACGCAAGCCCCAAAGTCTCGTCCGACTTCCTGCATGGCGAAACGGGAGCTTTCCCCGGGACACAGAGCCACAGACGCTCTCTGCTGCCTTTTCCCTGTTCTTATTTCTTAGTCATAGATTTTTTTCCTCATCAGGAAAAAGACTCCTTGAAGGTTTAATTTCTTGTACCATTAAGTTCTGTGCTTCAGTCTGCAATTTGATTCTTGTCAGTTAAACTCACACCTCGAATGCAGGCTTTGACTTCAGGCTACTTCTTTGATTTTCCTAGTCAATCTGCCATTTAGCCAAACTCGGGATGCACCGATCCCTTCTCATAATTAGCCGCTTTATGCAATTGTTCCTCTTCCCTTCAGGACCCGGCTGCCAAGGTTTCTGCTCTCCTGGGTTTCCGTTGTGCGAGTCACAATTCATTCGGAGTCAAGTCTTTGGTTCCGACGATGTCCTCAGGGTTGTTGAGGTTTACTGGAGGACCAGAAGAAAAACGGGTTTCTGCTTCCCTTACTTGGGTTTAACCACACGAGGGAGAGACCTTTGGTGTCCTTCCGGGCCAAGAGACATGGGTCAGCATTGGATGGGAGGCAGAGGAGGAGGGAGGGGGCTGCTGACATTTGCTACAGGACTCCTGGGTCTCTCTGGGACAAGGCGAGTGTTCTGTGGGCAGTAAGACGATGAATGCCCTTGGTAAAGGCCTAAATCTACCGCCACGCCATGATAAAAGTACTTTGGTCTGGGGTCAGCTTTGCTTAGTATATTAGTTCTATGGGTTTGTGCCTGACTTAATATCTGATTGTGAGATTAAAATTAGCCAGCGAGCAGGGCGAGCCATCTCAGAGCCTCTTCCTCTAGATCGGGGTTCCCAAACTTTTTTGGCCTGCCGCCCCCTTTCCAGAAAAAAATAGTACTTAGTGCCCCTGGAAATTAATTTTTAAAAAAATTTTAATAGAAACTAATAGGAAAGCTAAATGCACCTGTGGCCATCACCGCCTTCCTGGATCGCTGCAGCACCCACCAGGGGGCGATGGTGCCCACTTTGGGAATCACTGATCTATATAGAAATGGAGGCAGTGTCCAGTGTGCCCTGTATAGTTCTCCACTCTGAGATGACTATTTGCTGGCTGGTCTTGTGGATTCTTAGCCACTCTTCATTCTGCATCCCTCATTTCTCTACCCAATTGCCTTAGGATCATCATACAAATCCTGTACTTAAAACAAAGAAATGAACAAGGAACAGGATAGCCAGAGCCCTTGGGCAGAAGGCGAATTCAAAATTTCAAACACCATTTGAGAAGGAAGCAGCCATTTCCTAGCGCATGGCCCCTCCTACTTCCCCCAGGATCCGTGTTCTACCACGCTCACCAAATGCCTTTGGATTCACTTGGCACATGTTTTGTAGTTCTCATTCCCCAGATATGCTGCCCCCACCCCAAAGGAATGTAAGATTCATGTAGCCAGGGATTGTTTCATCTTTTGTCTTGGCATCCCCAGCCTCCTTATCGCACAATGTCTGACACATGGTTGGTGCTTAATAAATGCATTTTGAATTGAATTGGAATAATTAAGTAATGTCCAATTGGAATATTTGGTCTGGAGAAGGAAAATAGTGTCACTTCTGCATTCATCTAAATAGCTACATATCAATAAAAGCATTAAGATAATTGGGAAGCAGAGGGTTCTAGCTTGAGGCTATTATTGGGTGATAAATAGACCTCCATGAAAGTTATGCTTTGATCACTCAACATGGTAACATGGACGCCCCTGGATTTTCAGGAGGCAGCGTTGTCCATGAGGATAGAATAGGGAGATGAGCACAACTTGTGCCTCAACATCTCTTGCAGAGGAAGAAGCTGTGGAGAAATTCTTTGGAGAACTTGAGAAAATCCTGCAAATCTTGATGACTTATACATAAGTACATGGGAACTTCCACTTGAAAATTGGTTAGAAGAGAGGATGGTGGAAAATCAGTTCAAATATATTCAGTATTAAGGAATTCAGGGGGCCAAAGGCTCATAGGATTGCTGAATTCCTCAGAAATCAAAACTAGATGTTAGCAAAAGAAAGACATTCATGGGTACTATTTCCCAATTAGCTTTCTGTGTACAGTCAGACCATCTATCAACTCATCTGAGCAAAGGCGGAAAAATAAACAAGATGCCAGAAGAACAAAGCCACGATCAATAGAAGATTCTGCTTATGTTCACTATGACTTCAAATAGAAACATTTGACAAGTTATTGATTCAAATCACACCAAGAAATATGTAAGCATCAACAAAGTGCGAGCAAGGCACTGTAGCAGATTATGTGAAAATTAAGGAAAAAAGGAAATAATGACTCCTCCATGCTAAAAAGTGGAAAATAGATAAGGGGAAGTAAAAACAGATAAACTCAGGATTATGTCAATGAATATTTTCTAACAATTATTTTTCAAATTTATTCATTTTTTAGTTACACATAGAAACAATTGTTGACAAATGTTTTCTGATATTTTAGGATACAAATTTTTTTCTCTCCTTCTTTTCTCCCTCCCCCTCCACAGGGGGTAAGTAGTCTAACATAGGTTATACCAGTGTTTTCATGGAAAACATATTTCCATACTGCTCATGCCATGAAGGAAGTTGCATATCACATACAGTGAAAAACTCATGAAGGAAATTAAGTGGAAGATGGTATGTTTTGATGGGCGATCAGACAGTTCCTTCTCTGGCTCTGGATAAAATTTTTCATCATGGATCCCTTGTGGATATCTTGGGAACTTCCTTGGCTGATGATTTACTATTATAACTTCACAGTTGATCATCATGTAATATTTTTGTTACTGTATGCATTGTTCTCCTGCTTCTGATCACTTTACTTTGCATCAGTTAGGTCTTTTTAGGTTTTTCTAAACTCAACCTATTTGTCATTTCTTATGGCACAAAAGTATTCCATTATAGCCTTAAACCACAATTTGTTCAGCCATTCCCAAAGTGATGGACAACTCTTCAGTTTCCAATTCTTTGTCACTACAAAAGAACTGCTAATTATGTTTAGTACAGATGGATTCTTTTCCCTTATCTTTGATATCTTTGGGATACAGACCTAGTAGTGGTAGTGTTGGGTCAAAGGGTATACATTATTTTATGACTCTCCATATGGCTTTCCAGAATGATTGTATCAGTTCAGAGTTCCACCAACAGTGTGTGTTGGTATCCCAATTATCCCACACTTCCTTTAACATTTGTCATTTTCCTTTTTGGTCATGTTAGCCAGTCTGATAAGTGTGAGGTGGTATCTCAGAGTTGTTTTGATTTGCATTTCTCTAATCAATAGTGATTTGGAGCATTGTTTCATATGACTAGAGGTAGTTTTAATTTCTTCCTCTGAGATCTGCCTATTCGTATGCTTTGACCATTTTTTAGTTGGAGAATGTTTTGTACTTTTATTAATTTGATGTAGTTTCCTATGTATTTGAGAAATTAAGTCTTGGCCAGAGACAAATTCCTCAAAATTTGTTGTTTCCCTTCTAATCTTGGTTGCATTTGTTTTGTTTGTAATGAACTTTTAAATTTAATGTAATCAAAACTATCCATTTCATTTTTAGAATGTTTTATATGTCTTGTTTTGTCATAAATTCTTCCCTTACATATGTCTGGCAGATAAACCTTTCTGTGTTCCCCCAATTTGTTTATGATGTTACCTTTTATTTCGAGATCAAGTATTCATTTTGACTCTGTTCTGGTGTATGGCATGAGATGTTGGTCTATACCTAGTTTCTACCATATTGTTTTCCAATTTTCTCAGTAGTTTTTGTCAAATAGTGAATTCCCCCCCCCCAAGTTTGGATCTTTGGGTTTATTGAACACTAAGTTATTATAGATATTAACTACCATCTGCTGATTATCTAATCTATTCCATGGATCCACTATCTATTTCTTAGTCAGTACCAGATTGTTTTGATGATTACCTAACAATTATTTTTTCTGTAAGAATTTAATGTACTTATTTAGCAGTCAGTAGTTTCTCTTTCCATGGTGGTCTTCAATAAAGACTGAGTAATCACTTGTGAAGTATGTTTTCATTTGAGAGTTAAATTAGTTAGCCTCTAACCCTAACCCTTATAATTCTAAAATTCTATGATCATATCTATGGTCAATTCAAAAAATATTTTAATTTTTACATTTTATTTAGAATATTTTCCCCACCCCTCTTTCCTCCCACCTCCTGGAGCTGACAAGCAATTCCACTGGGTTATCCATGTATCATTGTTCAAAACCTATTTCCATGTTATTCATATATGTAATAAAGTGATCTTTTAACATCAAAACCCTATTCATACCCCCTTTGAATCACGTGATCAATCATATGTTTTTCTTCTGTTTCTACTCCCACAGTTCTTTCTTTGAATGTGGATAACGTTCTTTCTCATAAGTTCCTCAGGATTGTCCCTGGTCATTGCATTGCTACTAGTAGAGATGTCAGTTACATTTGATTGTGCTACAATGTATCAATCTCTATGTACAATGTTCTCCTGGTTCTGCTCCTTTTGCTCTGCATCACTTCCTGGAGGTCTATTGAGTTCACATGGAATTCCTCCAGTTCATTATTCCTTTCAGCACAACAGTATTCCATCACCATCAGATACCACAATTTGTTCAGCCATTCCCCAATCGAAGGACACCCCCTCATTTTCCAGTTCTTGGCCATCACAAAGAGCGTGGCTGTAAATATTTTTATACAAGTCTTTTCCCTTATTATCTCTTTGGGGTACAAACCCAGCAGTGGTAAAGGCTGGGTCAAAGGGCAGGCATTCTTTTAAAGCCCTTTGGACATAATTCCAAATTATTCTCCAGAATGGTTGAACCAATTCACAACTCCACCAGTAGTGTATTCGTGTCCCAATTTTGCTACATCCCCTCCAACATTTATCACTTTCCTTTGCTGCCATATTGGCCAGTCTGTTAGGTGTAAGGTGGTGCTTCAGAGTTGTTTTAATTTGCATTTCTCTAATCAGGAGGGATTTAGAACACTTTTTCATGTGCTTATTGAGAATTTTGATTTCTTCATGTGAAAACTGCCTATTCATGTCCCTTGGCCATTTGTCAATTGGGGAATGGTTGACAAGCATTTTATTAAGCACCCACAATGATTATCAGCTGTCCATCAGAGAAAATCTCTCTTGTTCAAAAGGATGCCTTGGGTTGGATTGTATATAAGACATTATATGATTATTTAATTGATACCACCTTTTCTCATAATGCAAGAAGCCTTCATTTACATTCTTCCGAGAATTCTAGATGGCTGTAAGTCATGAAACACCATAATCACCAAATCAAAACATGGAGTTGGCTATGTTTTGGAGACATATTGGAGAGTAGGGTTTAAAATTTGCACTACTGGTCAAGAGAGCACATTTCTGTGACAAGCCAAAGTGTTCGTAACCAAGTTCCTAGCTCCTTCTCTTTGGGCACCAGGTTCTCTGCATCAAGGAAATGCTCATTAGAATTTTTAGTGACTTTTCCTCTCAGCTTTCCCCCCTCCATCCTCAAATAGAAATGGTGTTTTGGTTCTTAACAATCAGCTCCTTCTGAAAATGTTATCCAGAAAAGCTATAGTCTCTTGGAAATAAACAAGAATTCTTGGAATGTGAGAGTTAGAAAGGAGCTTAATATTCTCCTTCCACTCCATTTTTATAGACGAGGAAATTAAAGCTGGCCTAGAAAGTTCTGAGTTTGCAAAATTGTAATATGGTTCACTTAGACACTTTTTGTGGTTACAAGATGCTTTACCTACATTTTGTTATTGAATTCTCATTACATTTCTATAGCATAAGCAGCGTAAGCACTATTCCTATACCAGCTAACTTGACAGGATAATTCAGATCATTTTGGATAATATATGTGGATACTCCCTGTGAACTATGAATATTTCAAAAACCCGATGATTTTATCATATTGGTCTGGAATGACTTTTATTTTAAATCAGGTATTTTGTTTGCATTCGCTGAAAATGTTCCTTGGGTAACCTACAAACAAAGGTTTAGCATCAGGTCATACAAAGTGTATCCGTATTTATCTGACTTGTTCATTCCTTATGGCATCAGTAATATTTTGTTATACTCACTAAAATATAGACAGTCACTGGATTTGTAACTTGCAAATTTTTGCTTCTCAAAATAATTTTAATTTGAATATTTGAAGGTACATCTATGACTTTTCTGTTATTGAAACTTTGGGATGTGAGCCCGGGAATGGGATCACTCAGTCCAAGGGAAGGAACAACTGAGTATCACAAATAGTTTCATTATAAATTTGTTTTGTTTTTTTTGTTTTTTGTTTTTTGCAAGTGTTTGGAATAATTTGCAGCTTCACTAACAGGACATCATTGTGTTTCCTTCCATGTCTCTTGTTGCGTTGATCGTAGAATTTGTTACCATCTTTCCCAAATTTCTGGATAACATATGAGAGTTCAGAGTTGTTTTAATGTGCATTTCTCCTATTACCAGTAACCTGAAGCAAACGCAATATGATATTGTGTGTCTCTTCTTTAGAAGGGCATGAGAAGGCATGTGTGAACTGACAGTGAGTAAATAGTACTGTCACTAGAAACAAGAATAAAATGAAAAAGGGAACTCTGGAATTTGTAATATTGACCGAGATTGGCCAAGAAGAAGAGGAATGAGAACAAGCCTTTCTCCCTGCTCTTTGTACAGGTTGGGGACCATGGATAGAGCACAACCTACCATGGAAGGATTGATTAATGTGTCCATTTGTTTTCTGATCAGCCTTTTCCTCCTTGTTCTTTCCAATTATTTGTATATGATTCCTTTCTAGTTTATGAGAAAGAGGGATATCTTTGAAAGTGTGACTCATATCAAAATAAGACTACTTGCGACACATTTAAAAACAAGAAAAAATTGTTCTGTCACATATGCTGTCAATCTCAGCTCATGGAGACTCTAATCAATGACTAGTTTTCTTATTTTAGTTGTGCTACGCTTTATATGCATATATATGGGCGTACCTGTAAAATCTTTTAATGATTACATAAATAATTATAAAGTTGGTCTCATATCCTATACAACTTGTCTGGTTATGATTTATCTCTCATAATATAATCATGAAATAAAGCATCTACCATTCTCCTCTATTTTTATCATGATATGACAATTCATATTTTGACCTATTACTCATTTTTAATTTATTATATTCTATGGTATAATAATGGAACCTAAATCTATTTTCTGCCAACCTGCACCAAAACTTCCCAAAGAGAATTTGGCCAAATAGTCACTCCACCAAAAGTCTGTATTAAGTTCCTCAAACTTTAAACTATATCCATTTACTTTCAAGTTGTTCTTTATTCTATTTAACTGACATGCATCATTAAATATTTTTATAATTTTGTTAGAGATGAGTTTTAAATACATCCGGATCAGAACATTGTACTCCATTAGTAATTCATTTGTGACTTACTCATTTTTCTTTGACATTAGATCGTTTAATATCTCCATTTCCTATTGTATTAATTTAGTTATTTTGTTTTAAAAGATATTTATCCATTTCTTTTATATTCTCAATTTTATCAGCTTGTAATTACATATAAAGCTTTCTGAAAATTACTTTTAAAATATACTTTATGAGTTAATCTTAATATTTTTCATTTTGGAAATTTTAGTTTCTTCCCTTATCGATTTTTGATTACTATGGCTAACCTTATACTGATATTTTTAGTATTTAAAAAGAGCTGATTTTTTGCTTATCAGTTTGACAATCTTTTTGTTTCCAATGTGATCTGTTTCTCCTTCAGTTTTCAAGGTATCTAATTTTTGTTGGTTTAATTTATTATTTTTTCTTTTTTTTTTAAACCTTAACTTCTGTTTAGTAAGGGTGGGCAATGGGGGTCAAGTGACTTGCCCAGGGTCACACAGCTGAGAAATGTCTGAGGCCGGCTTTGAACCTAGGACCTCCCATCTCTCAATCCATTAAGCTACCCAGCTGCCTCTGAGGCTTTACTTTCAATGGAGGTTTCTTTTGCCAACTTTAATTTAGATTTATCCTTTTAATATATATTTACTTTTATTTACCTTTGATTTCTTATATTGTGAAATCCACTTGTTAAGGTCATCCTTAATGATTGTTTTGCTAATGAGTTAATTTTGCATTTCAATTAGCTGTTTCTTCCTTGGATACTATATCTATTATTGTATGTATATTTAATGATGACACTTTCCCTCACACTCTACCTTTTCTTTACTCCACCACTTCATTTGGTTGTTTGACTTGTTTTTGCCCAGAATTTCTATTTGCTCTTTCTTCTAATAACCTAAAATTAAAAAAAAAATCAATGTCCTTAGAAAAAGTCTTGAAATTCAAGGGAAAGAATGAAAAAAGGGAGATAACAAGAAAGAAAAAAATTACTAGAAATGACTAAATACTAAAGCAGTAATTATTAAAACAAAGTGGTATGGCTTAAGCATTTGAAAAAATAGATAGTCAGAGAGTAGATAAGCAAGACCCAGAAACAATCAGGTAGAGTTATGCAATATTCATTAAGAGCAAGAACAAAAACTACTTGGGGGAAGGAATTCCTACTTAAGAAGAACTCTTGGGAAAAGTGGAATGTAATTTGGTATAAACGTTCATTAACCCACTGTGTTACATAACACCCAACAAGTTCAAAATGGATACATGATCTATATTTAAGATATATTAAAATAAAAATATAAACACATAAAAATGGAAGAGAAGGTAAATTTTCAAAACTGTTACTGGATTGAGGATACAATTGTGAAACAATCATAGGGCTAGAAATGATAACAAAAGACAAAATAAAAGATTTTGCTAACAGAATATATTTTAAAGTCTTGAATTTAAATCTTAAATAAAAAAGTTATGAAAAGATTAAGATAACCTAAAATCTTGAATAGGAAAAAAATCTTTTTAGTAAATAACTATGTTAAGATTCTAGTGCTCAAATAGTGATTGAAGTAAATATAAGACCAAGATCCATTCTTTAATAAAGAAGAGATGAAAGCATATGTATAGTTTTCTAAAGAATAATTGCAAACTGTCAACAGACATATAAAAAAAGTCCCAAATCATTAATATTAAAATAACTTCAAATCAAAACAACTCTTGTTTTTAGCTTCAAAAACCTCAATGTGGCAAAGGCCATAAATAGAGAATTAGACTATTTTGGAGGTGTCCAGGGCAAACATATTCCAAATTGCTAGGGGAACTCTGGATTATTCAAAATGTTATGGAAAAGATTTGGAATTATGTGAGATAAATCATTACTCTGATCATATATTTTCACCCACTGATCTCACTCTGGGTCATATATCCTAATTAAATCAGATAGAAATCAGACTACTATGTACCCACATATCAATAATGTTATTTTTTGGTTTAGCCAAAAATTATAAAGAAATTGAGTTCTTTAGTATTGGGAAATGGTTGAACAAGCTGTGGCTTACGGTTATAATAGTCTGCCACTGTGTTGTAAGAAGCAAAGAATTATTTTAAAAAGGCAAGATTTGTATGACGATGTAGATTAGGAAGTAGAAGCAGAACTATAAACACGATAACTATAGTAATGTGAATTAAAAGAACATCACGAAGAAGATGAACTTGAAATAATTATAGAGAAGTCTGAAGATGAGGAATGGACCTTCTTTGTTTTTTCATAGAGGGAGACTATGCTAAATCTTCCATATGTGATCAGTAGGGAGGGTGCTATCACAATGTTGGCTTTTCTGTGTTGTGGAGGGGGAAATCATAGTAATATATAACTATGATACAAAAACCAAAGACAAACAAAATTTATTTTTAAATGAAACCCTTTAATTGCCTTACATAGTCCTTGAAACATGTATGTATGTGTATATATGTATGTACACACACACACACACACACACACACACACACACATATATATATATATATATATATAATGGATATGTTTTGAATTTTCATGCTATTGAGGCTGATTTATTTTTTTTTCCTCTGTGATGACTTTGAATTTCAAGTGGCTGCCCATTCCTGGTTTCTTCACTAGGATGACATAAATTCCTTACTTTGGCTGAAAACCTACATTTTCTGTTACTGGTTGAGCTAAACTTTGCAGTGTGGATGTTCAAATTAATTGTTTTCATTTTAGAATTAACATATTTTAATTTCCTTCTATTTTTATGGAGACAGAATAGTATTTATATATCTTAGCTCCTTGTCCCCCCCCTTTTTTTTTTACATGATGGGTTTCCCTCATCCAATTAAAAAAATCTTCCTAAGTGCTTTTCTTTATCTCAAACATATTAATTTTCAGGTAAATGTAACTGGAGGTTTCTTTCTCTTGGCATTCCATAAATTCCATCATTCTCTATATTGTCAAATGTTTCCAAAATGTCAAGAAAATTATCTTGTATTACTTTTAGTAGCATAATATTCAGGATTTTTATTTTATTGTGTTTTCCTGGGAGATATAATGCTCAAATTTTCTTGCCATCATCTGTCTTAATGATTAGTTATTTTGACTTAAAGAGAACTTAGATAATCTTCACATTTTGCCATCTTCATATTGGTCTCATATTTTAAATTCCATCTTTGTATTTTTTTAAAGTTTTGAACTTGAAATATGTCTCATAATTGGTTTGAAGTGATTTATTCTCTTATTTCTGTTTAGTTCTTTTTTTTTTTTGATAATGCTAATATCTATTCTTATTTGATTTTGAAAATGAATTTTATGATTTTTTTTATCACACTGGTTTTCCCAATCACTCTCCACGTAGGTAACTGTCTCATAAAACAAGTAATTCTGTTACAGGAAACAAAACAGAGGAAGAAGAGAAAATTAAATCACCCCAAAATGCTCAATACATTGAAAAACTCAGAAAATATCTGCAATGTTCCGTATCTATGGGTTTCCCATCATTGCAAAGGACTGGTGTTGGTGATGCCTTCTCATATCTCTTCTTTGCAGCCATACTTGTTAATTTTGCATCATTAGTTTTTTATGGTGTTTCGATTGCTCTTCATGAAATCATTATGCATATCGTTTTCTTCGCTCTGATAACTTATCTCTAGATTAGGTCATGTAAGAATTTCCTTGCTTCTCTATATTAACCATTTCTCATAATCCAGTTGCATTCATAATCTGTTTTAATATTCTCCAGTCAATGGGCATCTCCTTTGTTTACAATTATCTGCTACCAAAAATAATACTGTTTTTTATCTCTTGGTCTCTGTATGGTTTTCCTTCATATCAATGATCTCTTTGGAAGGTAAGTCTAAGAATGGAATCTCTGGGGAAAAGGATCTAGAAATTTTACTATCTTTTTTAGAATAACTCCACATAACTTTAGAAAATGGTTTACTGATAAGGTCAACATGGGTCCATGATTTAGAAATAAAAGGTGATACCATAAACAAATTAAGGGAGCATAGAATAGATTTTCTGTCAGATCTATGGATAAGAGAAGAATTTATTACCAAATGAGAGATAAAGAGTAATTTAGGTGGGGCAGCTGGGTAGCTCAGTGGATTGAGAGTCAGGCCTAGAGACGGGAGGTCCTGGGTTCAAATCCGGCCTCAGCCACTTCCCAGCTGTGTGACCCTGGGCAAGTCACTTGACCCCCATTGCCCCCCTTACCACTCTTCCACCTAGGAGCCAATACACAGAAGTTAAGGGTTTAAAAAAATTAAAAAATTAAAAAAAGAGTAATTTAGGACACAAAATGGATAATATTTTATTATATGAAATTTAATTGTTTTCATACAAATCAAACTAATGCAACCAAGATTAGGAGGAAAGCAGAAAGCTGGGGAAGAACATATTTTTACAAGTATCTTTGATTAAGGCCTCATTTCTCAAATATACAGAAAACTGAGTCATAATTATAAAAATATATCATTCTCTAATTGATAAATAATCCAAGGACATGAGGCAATTTTTAGACAAAGAAATCAAAACCATCTATGGCTATATAAAAAATGTTCTAAAACACTCTCTTAGAGAAGTGCAAATTAAAATAACAGCAGTACTGCCTCACACCTATCAGATTTGCCAATATGATGGAAAAGTAGAATGATAAATGTTAGAGGGGATGTGGGAAAATTGAGACACTAGGGCTCTGTTGGTGGAGTCGTGATCTCATTCTACCATGCTGGAGAGCAATTTGGAACTATGCCCAAAGGGGCTTTAAAATTCTGCATACATTTGATCCCGTAATACCACAACCAAGTCTGTATCCCAAAGAAATTTTTAAAAGGGGAAAATGACCTATTTGTATAAAAATATTTATAAAATTCTTTTTGTGGTAACAGAGAACTCGAAATTGAAAGGATGTCCTTTAATTGGGCAATAAGCAATAGCTGGACGAGCTTTGGTGTATGATTGTAATGGAATACTATTGTGCTATGAGAAACAAAGAACCAGATGATTTCAGAAAAATCCTGGAAAGACCTCCATGAACTGATGCAAAGTGAAGTGAGCAGAGCCAATGGAATATTGGGCATAGTAACCAACCAGAACTCTCTAAGAAAAAAATGAAGAAAATGAAACATTGAATAGCTGAGTCTTCATTCAGACTCCATCAGTTCTTTCCCTGGAGGTGAATGGCATTTTTCATTATGAGTGTTTGGGATTTGTGAGCAGTGCATTGCTGACAATAACTAGAGCGTTCACAACTGTTCATCAAAAAGTGTTTCTGTGTACAATGTTCTGGTTCTGCTCACTTCACTTTGCATCTTAACTACTTCATTGGTGAGAGTTTTAACTGTAGATAGTTTACTCCTCTTTACTTGTAGAATTTAAGCTCACAGGATTCCTCTAATCCTTTCTCTTAACCCTTTGGAATCCAATTTTCCCCAACATAATATATTCATTAGATTATTACTGGCTTTCAATTTCTCTATCAGAAATGATAAATAATGTTGGTTATGGTCTGTTCTTAATGAAGTCATACAGTCCCAAAATGATTAACTCTTTCTTTTCTGTATACTCAATAGCCATCCCTTTCAAGAATTTGACCATGAATGAAAGTTACGCTCATTGATCTGCAAGTTACCAAGGCAGTTTTCTTCCTCCCTTCCTTAGTCTTGTCCAGGTTCAGCCTAGTGTCTCAACACCAGGGGGAAGACATTACCTCCCTCCCCCTCAGACAAAGAGAAAGTAATTTATTATCCAATGACAGAAATCCTTATAGATGATAAATTATAAACAAGTATTTTCTGCATAAAAGGTATTTCCTCCCTAAGGTTTTTAGGAAGTCACTTCCAAAACTTCTGTCATTTTATTATTCATCAATACATGAGAGGAATTCTGGATTTGCAATAACAAGAATGGATTGCCAGCCTTCTTGGCAAGTTGTCTCAATTGCTAAATGGCTTGCATCTTTCACTGGCTCATTTCAGCTGCTGGTAGGTGGCAGTGTTCCCCAGGTTCCCTGAAACATATCTTCCCCATCCAAGGCTGATGGAGCCAGATTTGCCCCTCTTGGAGCAATTCCATTATTGCGATTCTCATCCTCCAAAGTCTTTCCTGACATTCAAAAATTAATCAGCTAATCAACCATTCATTAAGAGAGTCTATTTAAAACCACTTGCTGGACGCCCATCATGAAGAAGATAAGCCAGGTGCTGAAAACAGAAGCTAACAAAAGGCATATCACATAGCTGAGGTTCTGTTCCATCCAGTGAAGCCAGTGAGGCACACACAAAGCAATGGAGAGTCAGTGTACTGTGCCATGGCATCAAGTGGCTTGTGACCTCCAAACTCATTGAATGTTGGTATGGAAAGCTGCCACTTTTTTACCTCCCAGATCCCAACTATTAAGTCTTCAAAACATTGACTAGATTGGCCATTCTGACCAGCCCTAAAATTCTCAGCAATCTGAAGGGAGGAATTCCAGACAAATGATGTCTCTGGATCCCTAGTTTATTCATTCACTAAATAGAGTTCTTTACTTTCCATTACAACATCTCTCTCTCCCTTCCCTCCCTGCCTCTCTCAATCTCTTTATCTTTTTCTCTCTTCATATATATGGAGAGAGACAGACAGACAGACAGACAGACCGACAGACAGACACAAAGACAGACAGATGATAGCTGTCTTAGGATAATGGCATCACTTTGCTAGGACTTATAATTGGGTTCATTCTCCATCTATTTCCAGGTCAAAATTGGCCAATCAGAAGAAAAGAAAAGAATAGAGATTAAAATCATTCATTTCTGTGTTTATGTGAGGAAGACATTGTCTTGGTTCCTTTTATTTTCCCCCTCAATCTTGCCTCACTGCATCTAGAGCCACTTTTTCTTTAGAACTTTTATTCAAAGGATTGGCAACTTTGGAATTAGGTTAACATCATCATCATCATCATCATCAGTGTTCTCTTCATTATCGTAGTAATGTTATGTTATAAAAACCCGTTTTGTCAGTATTTCCATTACTCAGTCTTTTTGTGGGTACTTCTACCACTCTAGAACTTTATCCTCTCTTTTGTTAGTCAACAGTTATAAGAAATGCATTCCCCTTTAGCAAACTCATCAATTAGCCAGCAAGCAGTTTCCCTGGATTTGGCTAGACTGTCCCTTCAATGGTGGAAACACAGTTCATGATGGGACCTTTATTTGAAACATTTCCAGGAAGGTATGACCTGCCAGAGCTTGGGTTCTGCTGACCTGTCCTTTGTGAGCTCAAGTTCCCTCTACAATTCAATGAGGCCCTAAAAGAGGAATGCTTTAAAGGAATCCTAGAAGCTATAGGAAGAGTAAAACACTGGTCTTGGAGTCATCTAGTTTTGCATTCAAATCCTACTGAAGACATTTAGTCAGT
This sequence comes from Gracilinanus agilis, assembly GCF_016433145.1. NCBI lineage: Eukaryota > Metazoa > Chordata > Mammalia > Didelphimorphia > Didelphidae > Gracilinanus > Gracilinanus agilis. Next base: position 724,351,576 of record NC_058131.1, read on the forward strand.
GTAATCATGACAAGTTACCTAAGTGCACTAGAATTGAGTTTATACATCTATAAAATGGGGATTATCATAGAACCTATGTTAACCAGATGATGCATGCAATTGCCTTGTAAAACCTTAAAACTATATTATGGAATGTAGCTATTATTATTATTATTATTATTATTATTAACAACACAGTGCTTCAAGTTTGCCAAGAGCTTAATATGTTTTTATTCTTGTCAGCTTCTCTATGAGATAAGTAGTGGAGGCAGCATAGGCTCCATTTTTCAAATGAGAAAACTGAAATTTAGAGAGGCAACGAGAAGAGACCAAGTTCCCACAGGTACCAAATGGAAGAGTTCGCTCTTCATGTGAATTCTTTTGATTCTAAATCCTGCCCTCTGACCCACTACCACCACCCTCTCTTCTTTGTGTAGATAAGTGTTTTGGCTATAACAACACAGTGACAAAATGGATTTCAATAAACTCATTTATCCATTGATTTCTAGGCATTTCTTCAGTGGCAACTCTAGGTCAGATTATGTCTGAGACGCTGGAGATCCCCAAACCCAAACAAATATGGCTGCCCTCCTTGTCTTCATGGAATTTAGAGCCTGCTGGGGAAAATAACATACAGTATACCAAGATGAATGAGGGCAGAAGAGACAGACAGCCATTCCCTGTTACAAGGCTGTGAGGCTCACAACTAGGAGCACCGGAGAAGACTTGAACTGATCCCTGAAGGCAGTCATTATTGACTGGAAGGAATTCTAGGCATGGGGCACAGTCTGAGCAGGAGGAGCCAGAGGAGATGGAGTGTTGGGAGTGTGGAAAAGCAAGGGCGGTTTAGCTTTAGCTGGCCCATCAGGTCCTGAAGGGGACCCACATGCTATCAGCCCACAGAATTGGAAAGGATATAAGGGGGGAAAGGAAAGAGGTTTTATGTTGTCTTAGAGTCAAGAGGAAGTCGCTGGAACTTTCTGGAAGGGGAGAGTGATGAAGTCAGACTTGTTCTTTATGAATATGAATATTTTGATGTTGTGTGGAATATAAATCACTCTCCTATTTGCCCTGCTAAAATGATGGAAAAGTAGCCTCGGCCCTGCCCTCAAGGAGCTTCTGCTCTGGGAGAAGGGATAAGAAGATACGCAGACAAATAACAAATTGCAAAATGATGACTACTTAGACGAGGGGAGAGAAAAGTAGAAGGAATTGAAGGAGAGAGGAAGGCCCAGAGCTTTTCTGTCAAACATTTAACAACCACCTCTCTGAAAAACAACAAAAACCACATCTCCCTTTAAGTTTAATCTGGATGACTAACATCTTCTCCATCATTTTGTTAATCTCTGAAATCAATGAGACAATAAATCGAGGCCCAATTTTTATTTTTACTATTTTCCGAGAGATAAATGCACACATTGAAAGCTTAGCAGTTCTCTTGAACCAGTAAGAAGTAGCTCTAGCATGTTCCTGGCAGAGATAGTTTCTGATTGGGGAATCAATCTAGCAACCTTCATAGAAGAGCTCTTCTCTAGCTCAGGGGTCTCAGGGATGGCCACTGTACGGAAAAGACATGCAGCCACAGGTCATGGTTAGTTGGCTGCATTTAAACAAGGCAGCTGGTAAAGGGAGGGAAGATTCCATTTTCACTAGTTGGTTTTGAACTTCTAGAGATAACATCTCTGGGCTCCCACACTATTGCCATTGCCCAGATTAAAAAAACAAAAACAAAACAAAACCGAGTTGGAAACCAATAATTTGCTTTATCCCATCTTACCTTTAGGCTAAAGTCAGCCAGAATCCTCCTTTGGTGGCTCATCTGTGATTTGGGAAAGGCAAGTCAATTATGGAACAATTTGAATTGTCCTTCACAAGAGTCAATGAGTTCATCCATCAAAGATTTATTAGCACTAACCATATGCCAGGTACTGTTTTGAACGGAAGATAATGATTGGAGAAGGCATTATTGATGGAGATGCCCATGGGAAGGTATAAAGGGCATCCCCAATGGAAGTCAGGTGTGTTGGTCTCTAAAAGGTGCTCAGGAACCAATGTTGTCAGCCTGAAGGAATTAACCTGGTCCTGGTAAATCTAAACAACAGGAGCTATTTTTAGATGGACATTAAAAAGAGCTCTGAGGAGCTTATCAGTGTGCCTTTTAGTGAGTTTATGTTGGACCCTTAAACCAAAACTGGACTACAAGAAAAGGCCAGCCTGCAGGCCACCCTATCTGATACCTACATAAAGATCTGCTCCTCATTCAAAGGCTCCCAACGTTCTCTAATTTCATTTTGGTGATGATGTTCAGTTGCTATGGAATTCAACCTGTGGCTCTCCCTTTCTTCCTGTTAACATGTAGAATGCTGTATTGGCCATTCAAGGCCATTGTGCCTTTAGGGAAAGATCAGCAAGTGACTACGTAGTACCCATTGGGCATAAGGCCCTGTACTTGTAGTTAATGGGGAAACAAAGAAAAAAAATGACTCATTCCCTGCCTGAAATCCATCTACTGTGGATGTAGGGGAAATGGACACAGAGATGTATAATCCAAAACAGGACTGAGCAGGGGCAATGTAGCTAAGGGTAAGGAGGACTGAGTTTGGGGTCAGAAGGCCTGAGTTCAAGTATGGACTCTAGGTGATCTTGGGCAAATATTTGACCCCTCTGCCCTCATATTCATCCTCTCTAAAGTGAGGGAGTATATCTAAGGGGGTTTCTAGCTCTATCTCTGAGCTTATGGGGGAGACCTACCTTGCTTCCTAGGAGATTCCAAGGAATGAGGGAGGGGTATCTCTCAAATCCCTGGCCTCTTGTAGCTGATCTATGAAGGTGTGGGTCAGCTCTCATTCACAGGCTGGGGTCTGGTACAGTTCTCTGATTGTTCTACGGTTATGCATCTTTGCTTATCAATAAGACTGAACCAACTGTCTACACTTCTCATCACATCAGGGATAGGACACCTCCCTCCTCTAATCTACTACCTTTTGTGTTTTTTTTTAAACATTGACCTCTCTGTAGTATTTGATACTTTTGATCACCACCACTATTATAGTCACCACCCTTATCCCTTCTGGATAACCAGTTGCTCCTCTCCAGCTTGTCCTGACACTGGTCAATCCTATTTCCTCTTCTACCCATGCAGGCTCCTTCTCAGACTCCTTTTCTGAATAATCATAATTTCCTTTTCCCTACATATGGGTCAGACCCCAGGGCTCTGTCCTGGACCCTCCTCTCTTATATTCTTCCTCCCTTAATGATATCATCAGTTCTCACAATTCCCAGGGATAGGAGAAGCCCTCCAAAGGGCTTAGATTCTTGCAGAAACCACAGAACCATCAAATGCCTCCAATCTCTCCCAATTTAATTCTTCCTTTCTACAACTATTAAATTAAAACTCTTACAGTGCCAATCTAACCATGTCATTCTCCATTCCAAAATGGACCAGTGGCTTCCTCTTGTTTCTTGATTAAAATACAAATTTCTCTGCTGGGCATATTCGCATTTTCACAGAAGTCTGCATTTCCTTCTCTTTCCCGCATCCTTTACTCTGGCCAATTTGACTTATCTTAAAGAGATTTTCCTCTCCCATCTCTGAGCCTTTGACCATCTATATCATTCTCCTTCTCCTATCCCTACCCCATACTGGGAACAAATTTCTTCCTCACATCTCCCAAAGAATCTCTAGAGTTCTCCAAAATTCAACTTAAATATCAAGCGGAGATAAAGCCAAGCCGCTCAGTGACTAGTGCTTGCCTGGTAAACCCCTTAAAATGAGTTTGTTTTTATTTATTGTTTTTTTTCTCTGACACAATAGAAGTTCATTGAGTCAGGAATAGTTTTTCCTTTCCCTTCCTTCCTCCCTTTCCCTTCCTTCCTTTCCCTTCCTTCCTTCCTTCCTTCCTTCCTTCCTTCCTTCCTTCCTTCCTTCCTTCCT
>NC_058131.1:724380396-724445014 GCF_016433145.1 Gracilinanus agilis
TCTTCTTCTTCTTCTTCTTCTTCTCCTCCTCTTTCTCCTTCTCCTCTTCCTCCTCCTCCTCCCCCACCTCCTCCTCCTCCTCCTTCTCCTCCTCCTCCTCCTCCAAAATGACTAATACAGAAACATGTTTTACATGACTGAACATGGAAAATCTATATCAGATTCCTTGCTGTCTCAGAGAGGGGGAAGGAGTAGGAAGGAGGGAACATGCGAGAGAGGGAGCCTGGGAGGGAGAGAATTTGGAATGCGATACAAAAAAAAAACCTGAATGTTTAAAACTTCTTTTACATGTAATTGGGGGGAGGGAATAAATTTAAAGAAAATAGAGATCACATCTGCAAATGCAAGCATCTGGATCCTTTAGAATAAGGCATAGAGAAGGATCCTAGATTGTGCCTTTGAAGCTTAGATGGCACAGATCCCATGGCTGCCCTGGCACCAGACTGTTGGACATGCTTCTCCACAAGCTGGAAATGTGGCTCAGGATTGTTGCCGGCCTCATCGGGTGAGGAAATATGTCCAGGCTCACACATGTAGTAAGACCAGCAATTATATGGACGTCAGGCAATTGAGCAGCATATGTTAGTATGGCAAAGAGAATCTGGGAATGCTCTGCCCATCTTGTAAAGACTAGGACATTTCTAACCAACCTTGAGGGAAAAGAGACTAGACTAGTCCCTGATCTGGCCCAACTTCCAATTGCCTGGAGTTCCACATGGGGTGCTCAGGAGAGACATTTGGAATGCTCCAAGGCTTCATGGGCCACAAAGTGTTGGCAGGCAAAAGACATGCAGGGCAGATGTCCTCACCTCCACCCCCAGGACTGGAGATGCCAGTTCTGAGTCTCCATTTGGAATGTGGGCAGCAATGTGAAAGTGAGAAGGCAAAGGAGTCCTATTGGCTGGTAATGAATAAGACTCAGAAGGTAAACCAAAGAGTTTTAAAATCGAATGAGACAGCAATCCATTTCCTAAAGGCCAAGAGCCATGCAGACAGGACCTGAGATTTCCTTGATACACAGAAGTTCTAGACAAGAAAATGTCTTCTTGAAATGAAGGTCAATGATACCTTCACCATGACTTAGACTCAGAAAGCTGCTTAAAGCCATAACCCATGCAGGGTCACAAAGCCAATATGAATCGGAGCTGGGGCTTGAACTCAGGTCTTTCTAGTGTTGTGGCCAGCTATCTATCTGCTTCTCCATACAACTTCTCAATGGCAATAATTCCAAGAGAAAATGGACTGTGTCCTTCATGCTGGCTGAGCTCAGCCTGAATTCCTGGCTTGCTCATTGGACTGCCATGCATAGGGTAGGCAGGCCCATCAAGAAGGCACCTGGGCAAGAAAGCAGGAGATTTCTTGGACCTTCTCCATAGTTGCAATTTTGTGGAGCTTACTAATGAGTTCCTGGGGAATTTGATTTATGATGGAAAATTGGTGTCAAATTCAAACTGTACTCTCTCTGCTAAAAGATATTTTGGGGAAAAGGAGGTCCAGCAGTTCTACAGCATTTCCCATGAGCTGCAGAGGAATGAAAATGAAAAGCTGGTGTAGAGACAGCTCAGATATCAATGTAGCCCCTAACTGTGAGATCTTAGTTCTCCCTGACATCATTGCTCCATCGCTTATCACTCAGACTCATGAGCCCTACCAGCTTCCGAGGTATGGGCTCCCCTCTTTGACCAAGCAAAGTCAGGATATGTGCATGGCTTCTCTCACTGGAGTTTAGGTAGAGTAACATATGGTCAGAGACAAAACTAAGGTGGGACAATAAGAATATTGACCGTTGGTGTCAAAAGTCAACAGGTATTAGTGATTTTGCAATAATAGTTTGTCACCATAAGAAGCCACCAGAGAGATGATACGTGTTTGCTTTCCCAGACAGCTGGACTTCAAGTGTCCTTCTCCGAGGCTGGGCCTCCTTGGTCATAGGCTTTCCAACAGGCAGCCTCCAAGGGCCATCTCTGTCCTCCATGGCAAAATCCCTTTTCAAATGCCAGTGACTGATGAAAGTCTAGCTATGTTTGTTATGACTGTGGAATAGTTCAGAGCTGCAAGTCTCTCTCTGAGCTCTCTCTGCTACTCCATCCATCCGTCTAAAACTATAACTTTTTTAAATTTAAATTTACTTTAAATTTTTAGAAAAATTTTCCATGGTTACATAATTCATGTTCTTACTTTCCCCTTCACATCCCGACTCCCCCCACCCCCCATAGCCGATGCACATTTCCACTGGTTTTAACATGTGTCATTGATCAAAACCTATTTCCAAATTGTTGTTAGTTGCATTGGTGTGGTAGTTTCGAGGCTACATCCCCAATCATGTCCGCATCAACCCAGGTGTTCAAGTGGTTGTTTTTCTTCTGTGTTTCCACTCCTGCAGTTCTTCCTCTGAATGTAGGTAGTGTTCTTTACCATAAACCCGCATTGCATTGCTGCTAGTGCAGATGTCAGTTACATTCAATTGTGCTACAATGTATCAGTCTCTGTGTACAATGTTCTTCTGGTTCTGCTCCTTTCACTCTGCATCAATTCCTGGAGGTCTTTCCAGTTTACATGGAATTCCTCCAGTTTATTATTCCTTTCAGCACAATAGTATTCCATCTCCGTCAGATACCACAATTTATTCAGCCATTCCCCAATTGAAGGGCATCCCCTCCTTTTCCAGTTTTTTTGCCACCACAAAAAGTGCAGCTATAAATATTTTTGTACAAGTCTGTTTATCTATGATCTCTTTGGGGTACAAACCCAGCAATGCTATGGCTGGATTGAAGAGCAGGCAATCTTTTATAGCCCTTTGAGCATAGTTCCAAATTGCCAACCAGAATGGTTGGATCAATTCACAACTCCACCAACAGTGCATTAATGTCCCAGTTTTGCCACATCCCCTCCAACATTCATTACTCTCCCCTGCTATCATTTTAGCCAATCTGTTAGGTGTGAGGTGTTGTTTTAATTTGCATTTCTCTAATTATTAGAGATTTAGAACATTTTCTCATGTGTTTATTGATAGTTTTGATTTCTTTATCTGAAAATTGCCTATTCGTGTCCCTTGCCCGTTTATCAATTGGAGAATGGCTTGATTTTTTTATACAATTGATTTAGTTCCTTGTATATTTGGGTAATTAGACCTCTGTCAGAGTCTTTTGTTATGAAGATTTTTTTCCCAGTTTGTTGTTTCCCTTCTGATTTTGGTTGCATTGTTTTTGTTTGTACAAAACCCTTTTAATTTAATATAATCAAAATTATTTATTTTACATTTTGTTATTTCTCTACCTCTTGCTTGGTTTTAAAATCTTTCCTTTCCCAGAGATCTGACAAGTATACTATTCTGTGTTCACCCAATTTACTTATAGTTTCCCTCTTTATATTCATGTCATTCACCCATTCTGAATTTATCTTGGTGTAGGGTGCGAGATGTTGATCTAAGTCTGATCTCTCCCATATTTTTTTCCAATTTTCCTAGCAGTTTTGGTCAAATAGTGGATTTTTTGTTCCCAAAGTTGGGCTCTTTGGTTTGATCATAGACTGTCTTGCTGACGTCATTTACCCCAAGTCTATTCCACTGATCCTCCCTTCTGTCTCTTAGCCAGTACCATATTGTTTCGATGACCACTGCTTTATAGTATAGTTTAATATCTGGTACTGCTAGGCCACCTTCCTTCATGTTTTTTTTTCATTATTTCCCTTGATATTCTTGATCTTTTGTTCTTCCAAATAAACTTCGTTATAGTTTTTTCTAATTCAGTAAAAAAGTTTCTTAGTAGTTTGATAGGTATGGCACTAAATAAGTAAATTAATTTGGGTAAAATGGTCATTTTTATTATGTTAGCTTGTCCTACCCATGAGCAATCAATGCCAAACTATATCTTTAAAAAGAAAGGACAGCCTGCTAATCACTGTGCCTGCCGTGTGTGTGTGTGTGTGTGTGTGTGTGTGTGTGTGCACGCATGCACATGCATTTCTATATGGATGTTTGCATGTGTGTGTGCATGAGTATGTGACTATAGGGGGTGGTGGGTCCTATGCGTGAGAGCTGCTTCTTTTAGCTCTGGTCAGGACCACTCCTCATCTTCCTGCATGGCTCCCTCTTGTTGTCTCACATTATTACAGGGGCCAAAGCCTCCTCACCCTCTTGCCTCTGACCTGGTTATCACAGAGTAGCCACTTTCATACCTCCTTTTCTTAAGGCAAAATGGGCTCCTCACCATGGCCTGTGTCCAAAGGAAGGCATTCCATTCTGTCCAACAGGCACAGTCATAACAAGTGCCTACTCTGTGTCGAGCCCCCTCCCCCAGAGAGACAGACAGACAGACACATCCGTCCTGCCCTCCCATGTGCTGCTGTAAGTACAACGATGGAGCATAGCTCTATGCACGGGCGCTTCTTCTCTCCCCCAACAAGAAGCATCCTAGCTGCCACCATTCATGCTCCCCAAAGGAGCACAACTTTGGCAAGACGCCTCCTTCACTCTCGTGACCGGTTCTTCCAGGATCTTTCATGGAGATGACCCTCCTGGTCAGCCCCTCCCCCCGCTTCATCTCTGCAAAGGCATGTCTGTGGCATGAGAACTGACACATGTCGGGGTGTCTAGGAGACAATCATGGGCTTCACAGTGTAGACGGTGGGTCTGATTTTAAAAGATTTTGTACTTAATTCAAAGACCAACCCACTGAATTTCAGAACCATAAAACAGGGACAAAAAGAGTCCATTGAACCTAATGGAGAAAATCTCTCTATTTCATACATGTGAAGTCTATTCAGAGGTTGATCTCATTTACCACGTATGCAATTAAACATGGTCGATCTCACCCAAGGCTGTCAGTTCGAGGGTTTCTTACCAGAGTTTTATTAAAGATGAGTAGAGTGTCTCATTCCCCCTCTGTAGAGGATGTAAGAGAGGATTCTGCTGACCAGCTGCCTCAATGACTTCTGGGCTCTGGATTTGCTGCTACTTGATGGTGAGAATCACCCAGAAGGTGACGTGGCTACTCCTCAGCTCCTGGGCTGCCCATTTGTTGGGTGACATGTTGTGTCGTCATCCTCCCGCATGATTCATCCCAGGAAATATGGAACCTGGATTCCTCAAGCCCGAGGCACCGCGTGCTTATGTATTTAGCGCCTTGAGACAGTCAGGGACAATGTGCAGTTTCTGCCCAACTCAGCAAGACCAGAAGCGGTTCTGAGCTCTCCAGCTTGTCATAGTCATTCTGGGGCTGGACCTGAGCCTCTGGGATCCTGCACAGGGTGTCCTTTGAAGGCACTAAGATATGTTGGCATGGAGGGCTCAGGGATGCTCCCCTAAGTACAACATTGTGCCCCCACATCCTGGACACATGTCTGTGTCCATATATATACACATGACCATATGAATTTAGTGGGGTGCTTTTATCAAGATATTCTGTGTGTGGGTGTATGTGTGTGGGAAGACAGCTTCATTCGATGGCTAGAAATTAGCTGTAAGATGGGGAGAACAGAAGTTCCAGGCTTCCATTGAAGCTGGGTGACTGGGTAATTACAAAGCTCTCTTGGCTCAGGCAAATTTAGGAGACAGATGCAGAAGGAGTACCAATATGCAGAGGAGGGAGGAGTTTTCACACTGGAAGTTTCCTACTGATGAAATCACAAATCTGGGCATCTCTCCCTTCCTCATTCCCTCTCCCCACCTGGTTCTCTCTTCTCTTGAGGTGGGTGTCTATCTCTCTTCTTTGGTTTTCTTTCTCTCTTTAGTCTTCTCTCTTTTGTTTCTCCCTCCCTTTGCTCCTCTTTTCTCTTTTCTCTCATCCTCTTCTCTCTGTCACTTTGTCTCTTGGCCTCTCTCTTACTCCATTTCAATGTAATTGGCTTCCCCAGTAATCCCATGTATTTTATTTTATGTATTTAGAAACACTGTTTTTTCTGTGAAGGGATCCATCCCTCCCCAAAGGTTGAACACCTACTTTAGAGAGTTGCCTGAGGCAAAGAGGAGTTAAATGGCTTGTCCAGGGTGCCCCAGCTGCCACGTGTCAGGGGCAGAATGAGCCTGGGCTTCCCTGCCTCTCTCCTCATTGTCTCACAAACAGTCATGCATTTCTTGATTCCTTCATAGAAAAAAGACTCTGCTCCGAGGAGGAAGAGGAGGAGGAAAAGGAGGAGGAGGAGGAGGAAGCTTTGGTGCCTAATTAGTGGTACTGTTTCCATCAGTCCTTTCGTTTTTCTCTCTTTAGTTGCTTCTCACAGGGCTGCATTTCTAATCTAGACCAACATTTTGAAACAGACATCCAGACCACGTCCTAAACTCCAGCGGAGCCTGGAAGTTCCCCTGGTGCCTTGGGCATTGGCTTCTCTCACTGTGTGAGGCACCCAGCTTGCAGAGCCCACTCAGAGAATCCCTTGTGAGTGGGCACAGAAAGGGAACAAGCCATTGTCTACCACTGTGGGCACAAGGGGACAAGTGGCTTACCTGCCAGCCATCCCAATCCCATCCATTTCCCTTGTTCCACCTGGGCAGAAGCAGCCCCCTCCTTGCCCCCATTTCAAAGCGTTTCTTTTGTTCCGTGGCCTGGGGGTGATAGGAATGAAAATGCCCCAGGTGGGTGCTGCTGAGTCCTTTGCCAGGTCTCCTTCTCCCTGAAACTTGTCTGATTTGGCCAGAGGGATGTGTGGAAAGGGAAGGAGGGTCCTTCTTTCCTGTGTAATTTCTCTCCTAGAGGAAATGAGTTCCCCAGTGCAGAGGTGGACGCTTTCCTTTTTTATGAAGCCACCTGAAAATCTTGGGGTGAGTCTGGCAGGCAGAGCAAATGTCTGGAAGGACATCTGCCCATTGAGTTTGCAGTACTTGCTGCACGCCTGCAGGGGGAGATTGCTTCTTGCTGTTCTGGAGATGAGCGGCGCAGCCCCTAATTGCATCTTTCCCCTGGTGGCTCCTCACCCAGTAGAGGCCCCCGCTCGAGGTTTCACATTTCAGGGAAGAAGAGGATAAAATTAGTCCTGGTGTTAGCCCAGCGTGGAATGCAAACTCGGGGCATATTTTAAAGACTAGTCAGAATTGAACGGGGAGGGTCTATTTTTAAATCATGGGAAAATTGCTTACAAGCCTTTGGGGATTTGCAATAAGCCTTAGAGGGTCATTTAAATACTGTCTTCTGCCTCAGCGGTCCGGGCAGCCTTCACGGGCCCTCAGGTGTCATCGTGTTTAACTCCAGGGTCAGTGGATGGACGCCACAGGAAAAGCTCCCTGGACCTGAGAGGCTCCAGGAGCAGGAGGCATGCCCTGCATTTGGGGAGGGGAGGGAGGGTGGCTCTGAAAAGCCCACTTAGCTAGGAGGCCGCCGGCTTCTAAAAGGCCTCCAAGAATCCTTCCTTTCTTGGCTTTCTACCGCTCACACTTTGGACAGAGTGTGGCACGTGGGAAACAATGCTCTGGGTATTCTCTCTCTCTCTCTCTCTCTCTCTCTCTCTCTCTCTCTCTCTCTCTCTTTCATCTTTCTGTGTCCACGTATCTCTCTACCGATCATGTAGTTATAGCTCTCTCCTTTCAGTCATCCATCGCCTATCCCTATCGATACCTCGTTTATCAATGATCTCTCTTGTGTATCTACAGTTATCTATCCATCATCTCTCTGTCACCCAGGAGATCTACAAACTCTACTATCTGACATTTGTCTCCATTGGAAAAATAACTTTTTATTGAGTGAGGGATAGCATCTGGTGGTGATGAGAGGAGATGGAATGAGGAAAGCCAGAGAGAGAGAGAACAGGGTTGTGGATCTGTTAGCTTTTGTGAAAGGCTCATTATCTTATTACCCACCTTCTTTACTCTCTTATCTAATTCCTATACTATTATCTCAAGATTTAAAGCTTGGGCATCATGCAGTCCAGTTCCATCATCTTACAAAAGAAGAAACTGAAGAAAAGGAACTAGAAGGCAAAAAAAAACAAAAAAAAAAAACTAAAAAAACTAGAAAAAAGAAGGAAATCAATTGGGGGATGGTTGAACAAAATATGGTATATGATGGTGATGGAATACTATTGTGCTATAAGGAAGGATGAACAGGATGATTTCAGAAACAGCTGGAAAGACTTATGTGAACCGATGCAGAGTGAAATAAGCAGAACCAGAAGAACAATGTACACAGTAACTGAAATATTGTGGGCCAATCAAATATGATAGACTTTGCTCCTAACAACAATACAATGGTCCAGGACAATTCTGAAAAAGAATGCTGTCCACCTCTAGAGAAAGAATTGTTGGCATAGAAATGCAGATGAAAACACATGATTTATCACTTGTTTATTTGGCTAAATGATTTGGGGTTTTGGTTTTGCAAGATGATTAATGTGGAAATATGTATTACATGATAACACATGTAAAACCCAGACTGAATTGCTTGTCAATTCCAGGAGTGGGAAGGGAAGAAGGAAGGGAGACAATGTGAATCATAAAACTTTGGAAACTTGTGTGGAAATTTGTTATTAAAATAAAGGCAAAGTCATTTCAAAGACTGAAGGCAAAGTCATTTCAATTAAACAAATATTTATTAATGATCTGCTCTAGTCCCAAGGTTTATGCCCATGTGATTTTGGTCCAAGCCCCGATCAAAATATGACCTTTGGGATCCTCTGCCTAGATCAGCACTCAGTGGACATATTATTAACAAATGGAAGACTAGTTTTGTTTTTTTTTTTAAACAATGTTTAGGGTAGGAAAAGAATATCCACAATCAAATAGTTTCAATAGAATCAGCATAAAGTTGGGTACCAATCATGTGGCCAAAAAGCCTGGGGAAATTCTTTCCTGTCTCTGGCAGTCCAGTCTGGCATCTCAAGGTGCAGAGACTAAGCATACTCTAGGCTGTGGAGAATGAAGATACCAGTTAAGAACAGGCAAGTCTAAACCACAGGCAAGGATGAAGCCAAGAGCTAGTCTATCCCTTTGATGTCAGAGGCTGTACTCAGGGACTCAGCAATCCTTCTGGTTCTTTCTGTCTGCATTCCTCTCTATTTTCTCTCTGGGGGCGCAGGGCACTCTCCTATCAGACTATCTCCATCTGTTGATGTCTTATCTCCCCTTATCTCCAGGGTAAGCTCTCTGAAGGTAGGTTCCATGTCTTACCCAAATTCTACATTTTATCCAATGCCCAAGACAATGCTGAGAATATAGCAGGTGCTCAATAAATGCTTATTGTTCTCTCAAGAGACGAAGTGCATGCCAAGCTCTGTTACAATCCCTAACAGCTGTATCATCTGGATTGTTGTAAAACTGAACAAGGTTTGAGGGAGGTTTAAAAACAAATCTCCTCTGCCTCTCCGTAGGGGCTCTCGGAATTTTGAAAGGAACCATTTACAGGAAATTTCCCTCATTTCAAGAGCCCTGCTTCAGGCTGGGATTACTCTGGGAAATGAGCTTCAGAAAACAAGCAAATAAACAAATGACTGAATTCTGCCTTTCTTTTTTTTAAACTGATTTAATTCTAATAAATTCCTCATTACTGTGGCTCCTGGAGCTGATCCAGCGGCCATTTGTACAACTGGGGAGTCAGACTTGGGAGCAGGTTGTTCAGTCTCCTTGTTTTCCGGGTGAGACAACTGAGGGCCAGCCAGGTTATAGTTTGCCTAAGACCAATCAACGACTCAAACAGCATTTACTAAGTGCTTACTAAGGACCAACTCCGGGCCAAGTGTTGACCTGCACAGGAAATGAGTGGTCAAAGGTAGGATTTGAATAGCCTTGAGGAGGGTCTTCTGACTCCAGGGAAAAAGGATTCTGTGCACTAGCTGCTTCTTTAGTAGCTGAGAATTTTCTTCTGAATTTGCCACATGGGACGTTGTTTACATGTGGGGATCTGCCAATGGGATGTCTAAATGAAACGTCTGAGATGTCTAAGATTCCAGCCAATCCCAGAATTATTTATTCGGTGCCTGCTAAGCACAAGGGCATCTACTCAGCAATGATCAAAATGCAGAAAGACCCTGGCTTCCCGGAGCTTACGCTCTACTGTAGGATACGGCACGGACAAAAACAAATAAGGGCAAGCACTTCCCGGGACAGAGGATGAATGAATTCTTCAATGAACACCCTTAAATATGGAAGAATAAGGGTTCACTGAGTCAATCAATTACTCACCCCACTTAGAGTAGCTATCAAGATGCTCTCACTCTGTCCCTTTAGCGGCTATGCATATTTCTGTGCAGTCCATTTACACTCAAAGATGTGAAAACAAATTAAAAACAAAATAAAACAAAACCATAATCCGTTGGAAGGAGTGAAAGTCACTGGATGAAAAAAAGGAAGATGAAAAATCAAGTCTACTGGGATTGCTAAAGAAACTCGGGCAGCCTGTACAAGTGCTGGGTAAAATAACAATGTAGTTTGGAACATGGTCATTACAGTATCGGACCAGCTTAATGGTAGAAAAGCCACTTTGGTCATGCCCTTGAGAAGGCATCATTTGGGGCCCATGAGCTTTGGTCCACCATTCCTTATCCTCTCTACCCCCAAGCAGAGGATGACCTTATCGACTTCAGTTGATAAGTTGGAAGATTGGGGACTTGCCATCTGTGACCTGTGACAGCATTTTTGGAACAGCTGAGACTGACGGCAATACCTACATCAGAACCTGAGGACAAGCTTCACCCACAAATCAAAGGCAGCTTTGGGACAGTACCAGGATCCCCACGGAAAGCCACACTTTGGCTAAGAGGAACTTTACAAGGACACCGTGGAGGAGATCAAAGTCCTTCCAGGAGTCAGACCTACTTATGATCTGTGTCTTGGCTACCTGTTTTCTATGCTTAAGTCCACTTTCCCCTGGACTCCATACATGCTTGTGGGAGAGATTGCCTCTGGTTTTTGGAGGGAGGATTTTTTTTTTAAGTAGAGTGAATTTCTTTTTATTCTTTTTTATTTTTTAATTTCTTTTTATTTTATTGATTAATCATGAAAAATTTTCCATGGTTACATGATTTCTATTCTTTCCCTCTCCTCCTCCCCCCTCCTGTAGCCAACATGCAATTCCACTGGGTTTTACATGTGTCATGGATCAAGACCTATTTCATATTATTGATAGTTGCACGAGGGTTATCATTTAGAGTCTGTATCCCCAATCATATCCCCATTGACCCATGTGGTCAAGCAGTTATTTTTCTTCTCCATTTCTGCTCCCACAGTTCTTTCTCTGGATGTGGATAGCGCTCTTTCTCATAAGTCCCTCAGAAATGTTTTGGATCATTGCATTGCTGCTAGAGGAGAATTCCATTACAATTGATTGTGCCACAGTGTATCAGTCTCTGTGTACAATGTTCTCCTGGTTCTGCTCCTTTCACTCTGTATCAGTTCCTGGAGGTCATTTCAGTTCACATGGAATTCCTCCAGTTCATCATTCCTTTCAGCACAATAGTATTCCATCACCAACAGATACCACAATTTGTTTAGCCATTCCCCAATCGAAGGGCATCCCTTTGTTTTTCAATTTTTTGCCATCACAAAGAGTGATGCTATAAGTATTTTTGTACAAGTCTTTTTTCCTTATTATTTCTTTGGGGTATAAACCTAGCAGTGGTATGGCTGGTTCAAAGGGTAGGCACTCTTTTAAGACCCTTTGAGCATAATTCCAAATTGCCCTCCAGAATGGTTGGATCAGTTTACAACTCCACCAGCAATGCATTAATGTCCCTATTTTACCACATTCTGGTATGCTTTTTTTGTGTCAGCTCTTCCTACCACATCCTGTTTGCCCCAGTTTCCTCATCTGTAAAAAAAAAATGAGCTGGAGAAGGAAATGGCAAACCACTCTAGTATCTTTTCCAAGAAAACCTCAAATGGAGTCAGTGAAGAGACAGACATGAAATAACGAACAACAACAACATGAACATCTTGTTGTTTGTTCTTCTGACTAGAATAATAACTAAGGATTGCATTGCTGGTATATATGCAAAATAAAGAGAAGAATGCTGAACCTAGAGGGAGGCATACCCCAGCAGGCTTCCCTTTTCCCTGTCTTTCTTTCCCCTAGGTTTATTTGCCTACAAATAAGAGAAGATTATAGAGCTCAAGAATGCTTTTCTACCTAGTCCCTAGACCTTTACAACAGTTACTTGTCCATCCCCCATGGAGTAGTTGAAATGGGTTTTTAGCACTATAGACTGATTCTGGGGAATTTAAAAGAAGTTAAAAAGAAATTTGCTAACTCTTTGTAAGATGGTTGGCTTAGGCTAGTACTGAGAGAAAAGTAGACAAAAAAATGAACATCAGCTTAAACTGGGGGCTTCTTGGCTATTTTGCTGGTTGCCTCGTTAGCCCAAGGCTATACACTAAAGAGCTTTAACCTTCCACTTCTAGAGACAGGATTACTAGCAGATGGTCTCAGAGAGCAGCAGATGGCTCAGAAGGAGCTTCACCACAGGTGAAGACCAGCAGATGGTAGTAGAGAGAAGTAGCCACTGCATTAGTCAAGCTATGGGATACCCCCACCCTCCCAACACACACACACACACACACACACACACACACACACACACACACACACACGGGAAGAGAGCCGAGGTGCACCTTCACAGGTCAGGACAGACATACTCTGACCAAAGACATCACCAGAAGTGTGGCTGGTTCCCCATGCCATGGGTTTTCCAGATCTCCATCCCTCTTCATGGCTATTCTCTAGACACAGATGGTTCATCCCCCTGGACCGCTGCTTGTGTGAGGACCCGGGGGAGCCTGTCGCCCAGTGTGTACGAGTAAACTCTTTATCATCACTCGTCTTATTCTACCAGGTTTTAAATATCTGTTGCTTTCACATAATGTGTCTTTTCTGATTGGTTTGCTAAAAGTGCCACATTGTGTGGACTTGTGAGTTAGAGTTCGGAAGAGATACTAAATCCCATCCACCATGCGCCTCATATATAAGATCTCTTTTGTCAATAATGTGTATGTATGTATGTGCGTGTACATGTGTGTGTGTGTGTGTGTGGAGGTGTGTAGGGAAAGGATACACAATCATCTTTACCTCCTCTCTCCTAAGGGTCTGTGAGCTCTGAGAATATAGGAGCCAGGCTTCCTTTACTTTGGGGCTGGTAGACAACCCCACATAGTCAGGAAGTGTGGAAGCATCCATTCCACACTTCCGAAATGCCAGACACGGTGTGATAGCCAGCGTTCAGTAGTAAATGTCTGCTCGATGAACTTTCTCTCAACTGAGATTTAGTTCACTCGAGAACACCTTAATCTTCACCAAATTGGTTCTTGCCATGAATTTGAAGAAGCTCACCCTTCAACCTCTTTATCCAAAAGCTCGAGACAGCTAATGTTCACTTAAGAAAAAATTCCGAAGCTTTCCTTTGGACTAATCGGAATCTTCTCAGGACCTGGGCAGTCCGTAGACCCCTCAGGCCAGAGGCGGGGACCCTGACCCCCTAAGTCAGCCCCTCAAAGATTCTCACTGAGGCTTAATTCTTTACTGCTATCTGATAACATTCGCCACACACCAAATGTTTATTGGACTATATCTTATCAAAGTATTGTTTGTGCTCAGATTAGCCACTGCTTGGCTGAAGATGTAGGTAATCAGCTTATTCCAAGATTAATTCATGGTGGGGGGGACCCTTACGAATTCATATAACCACTTAATTTGTATGAAGATATTTACTGTATTTTTACAGAGCAATTAAAATGAGTGTGGCTGTGGCTGAGCCCATCAGGTCATGTAAACATTTGAAGGGATGATCTTGGAAATGCGTCTCTTTGATCCACCAATGTTATTATGCAGCCCAGACCTTTGCGCTTTGCAGAATAGAGAAAGGTCACTGGTGAAATGAGATGAATATTCCCAGCCTGTCCCAGGGCAGCCTCAGCTCCCAGCCTCAGACTGGCTGCTAATTCATCACTCTCCCATTTGAGAGGTGGCAAGAGGGTTCATAGGACGGAAGTGGATGGATGGGGCCCTGGAGAGAGGACATCCCTTGAGTACAAATCAAAGGCGCCTTGCTGAGCAGGTGGAGCAGCCTTCTGTCGTCCTTGAGCTCTCGGGTTTGCAGGGTCTTATTTGGGAGCAGGCGAGGATTACATTTCTGGGGAGCGTATGTTCTCTGCAAGGCTGGCATTTTGACAGTCTGCCTCCTCCCACGCTCAAGGAGGCAACCTCTTCCCAGCTGCACAGGATCTCAGGTGGGCTACGCATCGGCGAGATTATTGGGATAAGTAGAATCAATCAGAACCATCCCTTTCCCTGTTCCCTTCCTGAGTTTCTGGAGTTGACCCATTAACTGTGCTAACTTGTGACTCTTAACTCCATAGAAACCCTTTAACTGTTAGGGAAAATAATACAATATTAATAATAAAGTTCCCATTTAAAACTGGGTAGAGGAATCCATTGCCAGGAATTGGTTGTAAGTTCTGCCTCCTCCCACCCCCAGTCATTGGATTACTTAGATTATAAAAGTTCTGAAACCTGTCTGGGCCCCTAGAACTTTAAGGCTTCCTGAATCAAATCATTTGGCTCAAGCAAATTAATCCCAATATGTGTTGACTTTGAGAAAGATTTGGCTTTCCACATTGGTTTTCTATTGAGCGCCATTTTGAAATTGTTTGGTTGACCTGAACAGCTTCCACCAGTGGGAGTCATTGTTTTTATTATTGTTATTATTTTAATTTTCCCCAATAATTTTTTCAGCAACTGTCTTTTGTTAGTCACTTCTGTTTAGATCACAATGAAGGATGATAATTTAATATATCCTGATAACTTTCTGATCACACGGCTATTAAAAAAGTAGCTTTTCTGGTCTGTACCCCCTTTGCTCCCTTTGGGCAGCCATACCCTAATCCAGGCTTTCATCACCTCTTACCTCAATGTTTTCAGAAGCCTGCTAATTGGTCTCCATATCACAAGCCTTGCCTCTCTCCAATCCATCCTTCAGTCAGCTGCAAGGTAGTTTCTAAAAGGACAAATCTGACTGTGTCATTGCTCATTAAACTCCAATGGCTCCCTACTGCTGTTAGCCTCACTTAAAGTCTTCTGCTTAGTATTTAAAGTCCTTCACAAACTACCTCCAACTGATATTTCTAGGCTTCATTTCCTTTATTCCTCCTCACATACTCTATGTTCTAGAAAAATAGACCCTTTTGCTGCCCCTCCCGTGACAGTAAATCTTTCCTCTCTGTCTTTGGCTTGGTGGGCTCCAATATGTGGAATGCACTCCCTTCTCCGAATAGCTGCTTTCCTTTAAAGATCGTCTCAAATATTTCCTCTTACAAGAAATGTTTTCTGATGCCCTGAGGCTAGCGATGCCCCACTAACATAACATTGTAGATATCTGGCAGACTCTTATTTGTCTACATGCTCTCTCCCACCATAGAGCACAAGCTCCAGGAGCACAGGAACTGCTCCATCTTTGTTTTGTCTCTAATACTTCTGTTGGTCCACAGCACACAGTAGGTGCTTATTGAGTGCTTAATGATTGGTTGATACTGAAGGAGAGCCAAATCATGGTTTCATTCATTTTATCATTTCATCATTTCCATTGGTGCACACATAGGTGGATGGGAATTCAAAAGCTGCATTTCGGTGTTATATAGCATAAAATTTGGGCCTTCATCGTGTCCACCCTGTGCTAGCCTCTGAGGGTATAAAGAAAACAAATCAAAACAGGATTCGATTTTGAGAAGCTTAGAATCCACAAGGTGAAAAGAGTACTTACAGAAATACAGAAATCCAACAGGTAGACAAAACAAATAAAAACAACGTAGAACCCCCAAGAAATCAGGCAGGATATCACAGAAGACGATGCTTGAATTGAACTTGGAAAAGATGCAGAAAATCGAAGGAACAGGCTTGGGAAGGAAGAACATACTAGGAACAGAAGGGGGTAGTTTGGGTATCAAGAGATGGAAGCAAAGAAGGGGAGCACTCGAGGCATGGGAGATGGTCTGGGTCCCTTGAGGGAACAGGAAAGAATGAACAGTTTAAAGGCAAAGTCAACGAGAATAGAAACGTTCTTTCTTGGAACATTCATGCTCAACCCAAACAAGGCTGACAACTCACTTTTGTGATTGGACAGAGGAGTCCTTTAGGCCAGTGTAGACGGTGTTTTAATTTGCAGCCCGTAAACCTGTAAATGACTGATGTGCGGAGGGTGGAAAGTACACACCACCCTCCTCTCCTGAAACAAAGATGAATGAATGCCACGTTGTTGTTTTGGAACCATTCCAGTGATGTCATTGACTGGAGGAACCAGAAGATGAAGAAATCCTTTCTCCCTGTGCGAGTCAGGGCTTGATGTGAAGAGAGAATTCCCAGTGACTGTTGGAGTTGTCCAAACATAGGTTATCCCCTACAAAACCCACAAAATGAGGGTCTCTTTGAGTAGAATCAGTCGGTCTATCAACTCATTTTTTAACTATCTGTCTGGAATCTTCTGGACTCCCAGCCCGGCGCTTTCTCAAATGCCCAGAACCCGAGTTATGTGTCCAGCACTTTAGCAGGTGCTTAATAAATGTTTATTGACTGGCCCAGTAACTGACTGGCTCACAACAGGAGGATTTCGAAGTTGTTTCATTGCAAGCAGAATTAAAGAAAAGGAGGACCTTGGTCAAGAGCGTCAGAAGCTTCAAAGCTGGTTGAGGGAGCCCTGAGGATGTTGCTGAGAGATTCCAGTTGGGATGTTTTCACAAAACTGTGATCTTGTTGATGAAGCAAACCCCTCCAGGGGTCATGATTGCAAACTCTCGAAACCCTGGCACCGATTGATCTTTTCATCTCCACTGCCCCTTAGAACTTCCATGGATGATCTTGCTGTCTAACACTCTGGGGGCCTTCCTCTCATCTAAGAAACAGGTCACACATACCAGCATAGCAGATGGCTTTCTGTTTGGAGGCAATGGAGGAGAGCAGTCTCTCTCAGCCTCAGTGTCCTCCTCTGTAAAGTGGGAAAACTACCACCAAACAATTGGTATAAGCATCAAATTAGGTTATTGGAATGGAGTGCTACGGATAACTTACAGAGTTATGGAAATCTCCCTTATTCTGATCTTTCACTTTTATCATGGAAGGTCTAGTTCCTTTTCTGGCCAAATGTGGCCTAGAAGCCTTAGACGCTGCTTTTTGTTTGCATGTCCTGTTTGGTACCACGTTGCCAGCTGTTTACCCACACTGGGCACCTTGGAGTCCTTTGGCTTAACTGTGGTTGAGATTCTTCTGAGACCATGGCAAGTCATGACTTGTACCCAACACATCACTGGGAGAATGGAAAAGCTGGCATGGCAATGGAGGCAGCTGGGCTCATTAAGGCCATGTGCCATTTGACCAACGCAGCCAAGCCCTCTCTGCTTCCACTGTTTTGTTCTGCTCAGCTGTAGGACCTGCCCAAGGTCCTAATGCCAGGACTTAGTCAGCCTGGACTGGAGTCAGGCTTCTGACTTCACTTTGGTAGAAAGGATCAAATCCTGGGATCCGAGGATTGACGCCCAGCTGAGCCCAAACTTCTTATTCAGGCTGAATACAGAGAAGATTTGGTCTAATCCAATGGAGTCACTTTTAGAGCAAAGTTATCA
This sequence comes from Gracilinanus agilis, assembly GCF_016433145.1. Taxonomy (NCBI): domain Eukaryota; kingdom Metazoa; phylum Chordata; class Mammalia; order Didelphimorphia; family Didelphidae; genus Gracilinanus; species Gracilinanus agilis. Next base: position 724,397,918 of record NC_058131.1, read on the forward strand.
AGGCAGACAACCCAGGACTATGGCTGGCTTCATGGCTGGTTGGTTGGTAATGTCATCGGATCGGAAGGCTTAAAGAAATTCCATCCACTCCAGCCTCTCGAGATAGCTTGAGGACTGAATGTTCAACCAGAATCGAAACAGGTTCTTTGTGGACTATCCCAGTGTCCCGTGAATTATTCCTTCATCTTTCTTGGGTCTCTGTTTCCTCCTCTTTACATGTGATATGATAAGGCTTTTGATTTAAAAAAAACCTACCCGGTGGCCATGAAGATGAAATGAGATACTTTATGAAAAATAAATCGCAAACATCAAAATGCTCCGTAAAGATCATTTAGTTATGTTGCTGTCGGAGCTTCTTCCTAGTACCTGACCTCGAGCTCTCGGGCTGAAGCTGGAGCCCATTCCCTCGTTCTTTCTCTTGTGTAAAGACAATCACTGATTCATTATCGGCCATAAATGCTGACTTGGTCCTGAGCTTCTGCTGCGCCTTCTCCTGTCCTTGGCTCTGTGCCCTTGTCCTCGTGTAAACGAAGGACGGCAGGAGCAGGCATTGAGTGACAGCACCGCCATTCCCTCCCGTTAGAATGGGTTTGTTAAGCAACTTGGCATTGCTAAGTATTATGGATTGTAACGTCCACCCTGTCTAGCCAAGCTCGCGTTCCTCAAGCCTTCGCCATCGCCATGCATCTGTGACTACCTCCATCTTGAGGCGTCCTTGGCTGGCTTACTCTGAACTCTACCTTCTTTGGGAGACTTTTCCCTGTCCCTTAGGCGCTAATGTCTCTTCATCCGAGGCTCCCTCCTATCTCTTTTTCATGTGTTGTAATAATATCCTCAATACGTGCTTGTGGTCTTTCCTGATAAAGCGTCAGCCCTCTGAGGTCAGGGAGCTTCTCTTTCGTCTTTGTATTCCCAGAGCTTAGTACGCTGTCTAGTATACAGAAGGTACTTAATTAATGCCTATTTTTTGGGACTGGTTAATGAATTATTTGGTTGATGTAGGGGACAGATTTGGGTGTGGATTGTGCAGGAAGTCTGGGAAGGTGGATTGGAGCCAGTTTTCGTGGACTTGAATTGACAAATAGAGGAATGTATCCTATGTCTTAGAGGGGGGATAAGAGCCTCCCTGTGATCCCTTTGAGCTCTAAACCCTGTAGCACATTGAAAGACACAGCAAACCCCGAAATGGGTGTATTCTAAAAGCCCTGTTTATGAAATATTTTGAGCCTAAAAACTCTCTTTCCATGTAAGTCGTGCTGTTCTTGGATTCTAGCTGAAGTGAAGCTTCAGCCAGCAGCCTCCTGACCCTGAGCAACTGGCAAAACGAGTGTTGGCCCTGATCTTCCTGCTGTTCAATACAAGAGTGAGTCTACCTTCCTGTAGTTTCTGGTGACAATGACCTAATGACTAGGAGTGTGTCCAAGCTGAGAGACCTGGAAGAGGAGGCAGGAGGGCTGAGCCGGACGTAGGAGTGGACCTATTGCGGGGCCAAGAGATTGCTGAAAGGGCTGTTGATATTGTAACAAAATCAGAGAGGGTGCCCTTGTAAATGATTCTTTTATTGGACCAACTGAGTGTGGTATTTCCTTTGGCACCTTGCAAACACCTCGATGGCTGCCCAGAGGGCCAGGAAAGGGGCCCTGGCAGTCCCCCAGCTTATGAATGGGAGTTTTCACACTGTTCCCTGATCTTGGAAATTCTTCGAAACACCTTCCTCTGCCTGCCCAGGCTTTGGTCTCCTGCCTCACTCCCCTGGGGCTGTGGAAGGGGGCATGTTAGGTTTGGAGTCAGAGGACCTGAGTTTACATCCCAGCTTTCCCAGTGACTCATTGTGTGATTTTGCATGGGTTGCCTCTCATCTCTGGGCTTTGGTCCCCGCCTCCCAACCTGTAAAATGAAAGAATTTAAGTTGGATGTTCCTCTGGCTCGAAATCTATGTTTTCATAAGTCTGAGGATGCAAAGGGTGGCCCCAGCTTTGTTATCACTGTCTTCCTGAGCTTGGAGGTGGTGGAGACTGTCTGGTAAAGACCCTTTCACTTCTGAAGCAGATCTGTTTGTGACATGCAGCCATTCTGATCATGATTTAGAGAGAACTCAGTTCTCTTGGAATTTAATTCTAGTTTCGACATCTTCAGATTCTCAAATTATGGACCTGGTTAGCTCTCTCCTCCTGTCTCTCACCCCTAAAGAGCTTTGTCACATAATTTTAAAATTTTGAATTCCAAATTATCTCCCTCCCTATAGTCTCTTCCCCATCTATTGAGAAGGCAAGCAACATGAAACCCATGAGATAGACAAAACACATTTCCATATTAGCCACATTGCAAAAACAAAAAAAAAATCCCAAGAAAAATAAAGTGAAAAAATCTGTTCCAATTTTCACTCAGAGTTCATCAATTCTTTCTTAGGAAAGGGAGAGTAGTTTTCTTTATGAGTCCTTCAGAATTGTTATGGTTCATTATTTTGATCAGAATAGCGAAGTCTTTCATAACTAAGCATCGTTACATTATTGTTTTTACTATGTTCAATGTTCCCCTTGTTCTATTTGCTTCACCTTGCATCAATTCATCTAAGTCTTCTCAGGTTTTTCTTAGATCATCCTCTTCATCATTTCTTCTTTAGTTCTTTTTACAGGTAAGAAAACCTACACAAACAGGGTTAGGTGATTTTCCCAAGATCATACAGCTAGTAAATGATCAAGACTAAATTTGAACTCGGGTTTTCCTGAATTCAGGCTTAGATCTCTATTTACTGCACAATGTAACTGCCCCTTCACTTTTTATGGCACAATAATATTCAAAAGCATATGCTGCAACTTGTTTAGTCACTGTCCAACTGATGCGCATTCCCTCAATTTCCAATAAGTATTTTATACAAATAGGTCCTTTCTCCTTTTCTTTGATGTCTTTGGAATACAGATCTAGTAGTGGTATTGCTGGGTCAAAGGGTCTGCAAAGTTTTTTAGAAGAGCAAATTCCTAAATGTTAAGCCTAATGAGATGACCGAGGTTATCCTGTCACATATACTGACAAATTCCAAACCATTTATTTAGTTTTTTCTGGATTGTTGTAACTTGACAAAAAATCAGAGATTGACCTACATTGCCCTTCTACAATGCCAGGTGCTATCTATGATCTTAAGGATGAATATTCTCCAATCCTATTTTCTCCCTCCTAGAAAGCAAAGATAACTGGGACAAAAGATGAAATCACTGTCCTTCCAGACTGGTAATGGTATTGGGATGTTGAAGACTTCCTTGGACATTGGAGGGAAACAAAGCACCTTGGGAAATTTTTAAGAGTCATTAATGATCATGGAATAGTCAGTATACAGACTTTTAATATCTATTAACATGTTAGATTGAAGGTAAAGGAGAAAATAAGAATGAGGAGAGAAAAAAAGGATGTGTTAGAAAAGAGCAGGATAAGTAGGTGGTAGGAATAAAAAAAAAAAGAAATGGAGGAGGTCAAGAAAGGAGTTGAAAGAGAAAGAGAAGGAACATGAGAGAAGGAAGAGAATGGTGGATAAGAGGGAAGGAAAGAGTACACAAAGAAAAAATAGAAAAAACAGAAAATATGGAAAAAAGAAGAGGAGGAAGAGAAGGATGAAATAAGAAAGAGAAGGGAAAGAAAGAAGAAATTGATAGAAAATGAGAAAGAAGTGAAGTAGAGAAGAGGAAGATGAGAGAAAAGAGAAAAGGAAAAAGGAAATAAAGAGAAATAAAACAAGGAAAAGCAAAGCAGTAAAAAGAAGTATGGTTGAAACATTGGATTGGAAATCAGTAGACTCGCTTCTGAATCTCAGTTCTATTCTTTATTACCTACAAAATCTTAGAAAATCAATTTCCTTCTAGGATCCTCAATTTCCATAGTTGTAAAATGAAGAGTTTCAACTAAATGATCCTAGTATGATGAACTTTGGCATGGAATAGACTTTAGAGGCCAAATAGTCCAACATTCCTATCTTACATTTGTGGAGACTAATGTCCGAAGAAATTAAGTCAAACAGCTAGAATAGAAGTACTCTTGCCATATTACCTCTGATAGAAAAGGTCCCTTCGAACCCTAACTCCTATGAGGATCTTGTGCATTGACCACTTTCATTGGCTTGTTTTTCTCTCATATGCATCCTACTTAATGCATATCTGGGTCATAGTTTCATTGATGGTATTGATGGGATGTGAATGTATGGGAGGGGACCAATATCGAATCAGTTGTTCTTGTCCCCCAGGCAATGAATTATTTTTTTTAATTTTTTTATTTTTTAGAAAAATTTTCCATAGTTACATGATTCATGTTCTTACTTTCCCCTTTACCCCCCCCATCACCCTCCTCTGCCATAGCTTAAGCGCATTTCCACTGGTTTTAACATGTATCATGTATCAAAACCTATTTCTATATCATTGATAGTTGTATTGGTGTATTGGTAGTTTCAGGTCTACATCCCCAATCATGTCCGCATCAACCCATGTGTTCAAGCAGTTGTTTTTCTTCTGTGTTTCCACTCCTGCAGTTCTTCCTCTGAATGTGGGCAGCGGTTCTCTTCCATAAATCCCTCAGAATTGTCCTGGGTCATTGCATTGCTGCTAGTACAGAAGTCCATTACGTTCGATTTTACCACAGTGTATCAGCCTCTGTGTACAATGTTCTCCTGGTTCTGCTCCTTTCACTCTGCATCCATTCCTGGATGTCTTTCCAGTTCACATGGAATTCCTCCAGTTCATTATTCCTTTTAGCACAATAGTATTCCATCACCAGCATATACCACAGTTTGTTCAGCCATTCCCCAATTGAAGGGCATACCCTCGTTTTCCAGTTTTTTGCCACGACAAAAAGCGCAGCTATAAATATTTTTGTACAAGTCTGTTTATCGATGATCTCTTTGGGGTATAAACCCAGCAGTGGTATGGCTGGATCTAAGGGCAGGCAGTCTTTTAGAGCTCTTTGAGCATAGTTCCAAGTTGCCTTCCAGAATGGTTGGATCAATTCACAACTCTACCAGCAGTGCATTAATGTCCCAATTTTGCCACATCCCCTCCAACATTCATTACTCTCCCCTTCTTTCATTTTAGCCAATCTGTTAGTTGTGAGGTGGTACCTCAGAGTTGTTTTGATTTGCATTTCTCTAATTATTAGAGATTTGGAACACTTTCTCATGTGCTTATTGATGCTTTTGATTTCTTTATCTGAAAATTGCCCAGGCAATGAATTAGAAATGGAATCATGTCCTTTGTAAATTCTTCCTGAATACAAGTTTGAAATGCCACAAAAAAAATTGTTTAAGAAAGAGATTCCTCCTCTTCCAGTGATGCCATATATATTTTTAAAAAATTTAAATTTAGAATATTTTTCCACGGTTCCATGATTCATGATTCCCCCCTCCCCACTCTTTCTTTCCCCCTCCCAAAGATGACAAGCAGTTCCACTGGGTTATACATGTATCACTATTCAAAACCTATTTCCATGTTATTTGTATTTGCAGTAGAGCGATCCTTTAACATCGAAACCCCAATCATATCTCTATTGAACTTCGACGATGCCATATTGACTTTTTCCTTTGTTTTGTATTATTACAAAATAAAATTATGGAAGCTATGGAGCAGTTTCGGGTTAATTTGTCGGTATATTTGCAAGCTTATTCCAGTGCATTATTAAAACATTTAGTACTGGGTGTCATTAGTATTCCAAAATGTAATTAGCATATTTAATCAAAAACAATTAGGAGCAAATGCTGCTTCCCTTTTTAAGTAATAAAATATTTACTACTGAAGGAAAAAAAACACAAATGGAAAGCAAAAAGTACTTTGAGGTGTTGATTTCTGAGAAAAGCAAAGGGAAGGGAAGGCTTCCAGGCTAAGTCCCTGCTGGTGGGCTGCTTGCTTTGTTTGTCCTCTGGGAGTTTTGATTATTATATGTCAAGTCCAAAGAAATAAAATGTCATTGCAGCTCCTCAATGCCATAATAAAAGAAGATGTTCCAACTAAGCCAAGTTCTGTAAATCCCATCCTGAAATTAGATGTGTCAGATGGAAACTGTCTTCGGGAAAAGGAGGCTGAAGAAGGACCTGTTGAATGAGGTTTTGAGGTTCTAGGAAAATGGCAACAATAGGAGTTGGCATCCATATAAGGATTACTTCTCATTTGTGGTCATATTTAAGCAAACCATCAATCCCACAAGAAACTTCTCTCACGTTTTCTTAGCCCCATTTTACAGGAAAGGAAGCCAAAGTTTAGAAAAGAGAAGTTGTTTTTCTGTGTTAGAAGTAGGGTTCGAATTGAAGCATTCTTGATTCCAGATTTACTTCTCTTTTCACCATAGCACAAAGGCTAAAGGTAAATTAAACATTGAAAAAAGTCAAGATTGGGTCATCTTAGCTCATGGGTGCTGCCACGCAGGGTTACTTAAGTCACTCTCCCACCATTTTATTCCCTTTCCATGTTTTCCCAAGCTTGTAGACATTTGCCCTCCCCGTGATCTTCTCTATATCTGCTCTTTGTTTTTTTCCCACCAAGGTCAATTAATAATAATAATAGTTAACCTTTTTATAGCATTTACTATGGGCCAGACCCTGTGCTCAGGGCTTTTCAGTCGTTATTTGAGTTTCACAACAGCCTGGAAGGTAGGTGCTACGATCAGCTCCGTTTAACAAATGAGGAAACGGAAGCAGACAGGCTAAGTGACTTGCTCAAAACCATCCAGCTACTAAGTGTCTGAGGTCTGATTTGAACTCAGCTCTCCCTAGCTCCAGGCCCAACCCTCTCTCCACTGAGCCACCTCACTGCCTGTGTGGCTCCTAACACGTTCACGTTTTGGTTTCTGACACTGTGTCCAATTCCTAGGGTCACTTGGGATTCAGATGCCAATTCCCAACGTTTCCCAACCTTCTGCTGGATAATCTAGGCATGAGAGAAATATTCTTGAAGAGTGCTCGATGGATGCCTTCTAGCATGGTTCTAGGAGCAAACCTGTGCCGAAACACATTCCTGCAGGTACCATGCAGATGCAAACCTCCATTTACAACTATACGTACAAACATATCTGTATACATACGTGTGTGCTTACCTCTACACTTTCAAACATGCACAGATGTACATACATGTCTATTCATACCAGAAACCATAAGATATCTTGGCATTTGGATCTATGGGATCTTTGATGCCATGTAGACTAATCCCCTTATTTTGAAGGTGAGGAGACTAAGGCCCAGGGAGGGGGAAAGAGCTGTCCATGATCACATAGGTTGTAAATGGCAGAGAGGATTTGATCCATCACCAGACTTGGCTTCAGGAAGCCCAGAGTTCAAATTCTATTATAATCATAGTGACCATGGTCAAGTCATTTATCATCAGTGATCTCAGTCATATTCTGATACTAGGTGTTATGACTCGACTGTCCAAACCAACAGAACAAACCATGGGAAGAATACTTCAAGTATCAGCAGTTCCCTGAGAGCGGCTGCCTTCTTCACTGACACTGACCCCAATAGGGCTGCCTCTCCATCCCTCATCTTCGAGAGTTGCTGAGGTCCAGACCTATGGCCAGGCCAGGAATCGGCCTCTCTGAATGTGTTTTTTTCCCCAAGTCATTTGGATAGAGGCATAGATAGAAATCTCGTTGATTCTGCAAATGAGCATAAGCAAGGTTGGATAGTTACCACCCTGGGTGACAGTCAGGACTCACAAAACTCTGGATGGGATGGAACCCTGAGCATTATCCAGTAAGGTAAGATGTTGTCAGGAGCGATCCAAGGTCTTACATTTGAGATGAATGAATCAACTTGGTGTGTAGCAGAAAAGTGGGGCAGAGTTAGGTAGAGGCTCTTCTGAATATGAGATCTGGGGGGACTGATGCACTTGGGGTTCGCCAGGTGGCAGCCATGTGGACAAGCTTCTAGGAATCGAGAGGAGAGCCTCAGCCTTCTTAGTCACTGTACTCTTGGCTTTGTCGATCAACATCTTCTCCTTTATACTCTGTAGAGGGTGTCCAGAGGAGAACAATCAGGATTGGAAGGGGCTTGAGTCCATGACCTCTGAAGATAGTTAGAAGAAACTGGGTCTATTTAGCCTGGACAACAAGAGCCTCGGGGGACACACTTGCTCTTTTGAAGTATGTCAAAGCCTGTCATATAGAAGGGATCCAGGAGGGCAGAATCAGAAGGGTTGGGGACGGGGAGGTGCAAAGAGGCCAGTGTGGAGTCAATGTCAGGAAATATTTGCCAAGCACGTGAGCTTTCCCAGAGTGGCATACACAGCCTCAGGAGAAGAGGGCTTTTCCTTCCCTTCTTGGGGGATGTTCAAGCAGAGGCTCTATAGCACGAGGGTGTGGCTTAAGGGTTATTGATTTGGGGGAATGAGCTGTGTTCAATGGCGTGATCTAGGAGGTCCTTACCGGTTCTGAAGTGCTGGAGTTTGACAGTTTTGCAACACACACACACACACACACACACACACACACACACACACACACACACACACAAACACACCCCTCATTGCTGGGAACATATTTGATGAAATTCCAGTTTGGCATAGTCTGTTGCTGTCAGAGCCACCAGCATCTTAGGGTCACTGCTAAGCCTGTAAGAATCGATTGGAGGATTTTCTCTACAGAAAGGTTGTAAGAAGCAGGCATTTTGAGAAGATCCCGGCTCTGTCCTTCGGTGGCTGTTCTTTTCCTTGCTTTCTTGCCGTAAACAGAACTAATATCCCAGCAATTTCCTTGGTTCCAGACGCTTCTTTAAGGTGTACCTCACTTGGGCCAGACAGTGATTTTCTGAGTCAACTCTTCAGATGTTCTAGAAAATATAATCAATCGAGTCTTCCCTTCTTCACACTTTGACTCTCTCCCATCCAGCCTGTGTATCTGGGCAAAGACAGAGACGTTCCTGGACAAAGCCTTCACTATCTGAACCTTCTGGATGCCTTCTCTCTCCACTTTGCTTGCTTCTCTAATGAAGGGAGAAGGTTGGTCTCTGTCCTCTCCTGACTGGCCGCACCTGGTATCTCCCCTTCCCTTTCCTTCTCCCTCTTCCAATCTCTAGGTCTTCCTGTTTCGATAATCTGAGGCTGCTCACTCTTCTGATCTGGCATCCATCCTTCCTGATATTAAGCTTAGAAAGGGAGAGCTTGGTAGAAGTAGGCCATTTTTGCAGAGACAAGACAATTACAAATTCAAATCAAGTCAGTTTAGTGCAATGAATTTCAATCATACTCACCTCTGTTTACTTCAGTAGGCTTGCACTACGTCAGAGGATCTGGCAATGCTCAGAAAAGTGAAATTGGCCCTGGCTTCAGAGGGCTCGTGTCCTCCTGGGATAGCATATGGGATATTCTATGTAGAGAGAGAAATATTGTAGGAGGAAGGAAGGGATGGAGGCGAACAGGAAGCCAGAGAGAGCACTAGAAGCACTTCAGGAAGATCTAAACCTGGAGAGGGTTGGCCATTAAAGAAAACTTCTGGGAAAAAAGAGCACTTGAATTGATAAGAAGGTGGAGAGAAGGAGGGAGACCTATTCAGGCATGGTGAGTAGCTCTCTCCTCTGACTGTCCCAGACACATATCAAAATCTTCATGTCCAAATAAGCCTCCGATTTTCTCCTCTAACCATCCCCAACCCCTCATTCCGTTTCAGCACGTCACCGGATATCCATACAGTCACTCAGCTTCACAGTGTTGGAGTCCTGCTTATTGTGACTCTCCCACACTCAGTTCCTCTTGTACCAAATCACTGGAGTCTTTTTTATTCTGTATCAACTTCTCACAGGGTTCCCCCTTTCTCTGCTCTACTTTACTTAGGTTTTATTCACGTTTAGACCCATATAACCTCTTGCCGACCCTATTACAACGCCCTTCCCACGGGCCTCCTTGGCTCCAGTCCCTTTCCTGCTCCAATTTATCCTTCCCCCAATGCCAAATTGCCATTTCCAAAACAAGAATCTGATCCCGTCACACCCTCCCTCCACAAACCCCAGTGGCTCCTTTGTAGTTATTGTTCAGTCATTTCAATTGTGTCTGACTCTTCATGACCCCATTTGGGGGTTTTCTAGGGAACCACTGGGATGGTTGGCCATTTCCTTCTCATTTTATAGATGAGGAAACTGAGGCAAACAGAATTAGATGCCGAGTTAGTAAGCATCTGAGGCCAGACTAGAATTCAGGCAGACAAGTCTTTTGACTTTCAGACCGGCACTGGGTCCATTGTGACACGGAGCCGTTCCTTATTTCAGAATAAACATGAATCCCCTAATTTCGAGCCCTCTACAATGGGGCTCCCACTTACATTTCCAAACACCTTTGCGGGACTTTCTGTTCACTCTGTACATTCCAGGCAAACTGGACTGTTAGCCCTTCCCCACCCCTGACATTCCCCCGCTCTCCTCTACGCCTTGAGCACGGGTGGAGAATGTACTGCGGGTCCCCAAATCAGGCTTGAGGGATCCCCAAACTCCTTCAGGGTGCGGCTCAGCTGCAACACCCGGCAGCGGGCCTTTCCTCCCCCTCCCGTGCTCTCCCTCTTGAAATTATTTTGTATTATTTTTGTCAGCTGAATGTCAGCCCCTCGAGGGCAGGAGATGGTTCGGTTTGATCGTTGACTCCCAAGCACGCAGCCCTGTGGTCTAGCAGCACATAAAAGGGATGCTTACGTGCTTGCTGAGTGAACTGATCAATCGGGGGCAGATTTTGTATTTACTTTCTTTTGTGCGCGCCGCACATACCTACCTCCTCAGCAGAATGGAAGCTCCTTGAAGGCAAGACGTCTCTGTCTTTGCCTGGATGTCCCAAGTCCCCGGTCCAGTGTCTGGCTCACAGGATGCACACAATGAATGCCTGATGATGCCAATTCAATCTGGTTTCTCATCTCATGTTCACGTGTGAGCAAATTCCAAATGGATGAGCAAAAGCCCCCTCCTCTCTATCACGGCTCAGATTCAAATTGGGGAGGGGCCCACCAAAACATTTCAGGGACAATGACGTTTAAAATGTGGAGTGCGAAAGGGGAGTGGTTGGCCTGAAAAGAATACTGGTGAGAGCAGAGGCTTGAGTTCGAATCCTTGTTGTGGTTTTGGGAAATTCTGTGATTAAAGACAAGCACCGTCACCTCTCAGTTTTCCTCACTTTATTTTTTTTATTTTTATTTTTTAAACCCTTAACTTCTGTGTATTGGCTCCTAGGTGGAAGAGTGGTAAGGGTGGGCCATGGGGGTCAAGTGACTTGCCCAGGGTCACACAGCTGGGAAGTGTCTGAGGTCAAATTTGAGCCTAGGACCTCCCGTCTCTAGGCCTGGCTCTCACTCCACTGAGCTACCCAGCTGCCCCCAGTTTTCCTCACTTTAAATGGGACAGTCCCACCTCTCATGCCTAACACGCTTCATCATGAGATTCACATTAGATTGTGTTTCTAAGTGGAAAGCACTTCATGAATGCTCTGTAAGGCATAGTGCCATCGGTGAGCATTGCTTCTTGGATCCTCAGAATTGAACACATGGATGCTCATTGACTGACTGGCTGACCGCCTCCATCCTAGGAGAGCTGGAAGATTCCTGACCTTAATTCTGGAGATCCAGGTTGGTTCCAACACTGAAACCAGCTGCGTGGCTCTAGGCAAGTGAGTTCTCTCTGAAACTCAGTTTGATCAGCTGTGAAATGGGGACAATCGTAATCACCGCCGCTTGTTATCAGGCTTAAAGAAAGCGCGCTAGAGTGGAGCCGCATTTCTTCTGGGGTCGCCTCCTCCTGCCACCATCGCTGCCGTGTGTTCCTTTAAGGGCCCGAGGAAGGAGCCGCCCGGTTTTGCTCACTTTTCCTGTTTTCACGTCTGAGATGGGGGCTGGGGACGGGGGCTGGGGAGGAACTTCTGAAATGCAGAAAACATTTGTTCGATTCTCCAAGGGCAGAAGGAGCCAAAGCCAACAAGCACATAATATGTGGCTGTGGGCCTCCTGGGGCAGAGTCACACCTAAGCCCATATGTTTCCACAAATTAAGAGGTAAATACTTTGCAGGAGTTATGGCTTAGGCCACAAGCGTGGGGGCCTCCTCTGCTCCTTGCAGGCGAAAGCCCACATGTTTCTTCCTCCTCTTGAAGAGCGACGCTCGGGTCCGATTCCCGGGGAACAGGATCTGGTGCCTCCTGTCAACCCTTGAGTCCTCGGGCCAGCGAGCCCAGCCTGCCGAGCCGGTGCCCGGGAGAGGCAGGGCGGCAGAGATCCGGGAGCAGCTTTGGGAGGAGGGCCGCGGCTCGGGGGCCAGCTCACGTGTCCGGAGAGTCGGACAAAGTCCAGAACGTGGCCCCTTCCAAGCGTCCTTTCCTAGGCGAGACGGGCGAGAGCAGCCGCCACACAGTTAAATTCCGTTTTCATTCGAGGCACTCGTGAATCTGTCTAACACGGAGAGGCCATCAAACTCTCGCCACCAGAGACGCCAAAGTCTACTTGCACAGGGTTCCTGGGATTGCTCGTGTTCTTATGGAAAATATCTCGGAAATCCCCGAGCTGAGAATTTTGATCTCGTTTGTCGATGTGAGCCGGGCGGAGAAGGGCTGAAGAGGGGAGAGAACACTTTTCTTGCATAATTTCCTTTGTCAGGAGAATCTTGCCACTGACATTGGAAGAGTGATTTAATTGACTTTAATCATACACCTGAGAGTGGGAAATTGAGCCCTCCGTCCGGAAAAATCATGCCAGCTTTCCACGAGGGGAGCTAATTCACAGCTAATAGTTTTTCTTTCTTTCTTTCTTTTTTTTTCTTTAAGTTTTGTTGTGAAGTTTAGAAAACACAGATCAGAGGCAAACTGGGAGCCCAGGACGAGGCTACGGCAGCCTGTGCCAGGAAGGGCAGGATCGCCTCCTGCCAGTTTGTGTGGCCAAGAGCCTCCGCGTGCCTTTGAATGAGGAAGGGAAACGTTTGAAATAGCTGACAAACTGGCACCAGGCTAGGAGACGATTGGAGGCAGCTCCCCCTTGGTGGCTTTCTGGGAATCCCGAGTACTTCTCGGCCCGCCCCTCCCTCAGTCTTATTTCAAAATCTGGGCAAGTGAACTCTTCCCATATTCTAGGCTCTGGTCTCATCTTGGGGTTCCAGAGTCCACAAAGAGTTTCTTCTCTCGAGGAACTTAAGTTCTAAAGAGGGAGGCAATGAGTAGAACCAGGTACACACAGATGTAAACGGCGAAGAAGAACGTGGCCTGAAAAGGATGGGCTTCAGCAGCTTCATGGCTGGGATTTCAGCTGGCTCTCGAAGGAATCCACGGAAAGGAGGTGGGCAGCCGGGAGGGCGAGTACGTTGCCCATTGGGGCACAGGGAGAATAAATGGATAGGGAAGATGGAGGGCTCAGCATGTGGGGCAGCAACAGGCCCAAGTTCTGCATTTGAGAGTGAATGGAATGGAGCTAAGCAGAGGAAGACCATAAATGGAGGAAGGGCTTTCCAGTGCCAGGTGGGACGATTTCTATTTGGTTTGGGGCTCATAGGAGGGAGCTTATTAGGGAAAGGAGTGGCATGGCTAGATGTCCACTGTAGGAAAGTCAAGCTGGCAGCTGGGCAGAAGATATCTTAGAGCAGGGAGAGATAAGAGGCAGGAAGGCTAATTAGAAGGCGGTTACAGCAGTTCAGTCAAGGGATGATGAAGACCTGAACTAGGTGGTAGCAATAGGAATGGAGAGAAGGGGCCATCCATCCAGTTAGGAAGTTGGAAATGGCCAGATTTGGCAACAGGATGGGATACATGGAGAGAATTGGAGTGAGGAGAGGAAAATGATACTGCAGGCTTGAGTTCAGGTGTATGTGACAACGGTGATGTCCTCAAGAGTAATAGGGGAATGCCTAGAGATGAGAGGTCCTGGGTTTAAATGTGGTCCAAATCGCTTCTTGGCCTTTGGGCTAAAATCAAGTGTAGTATCAAAGGTGGCCTCACACACTTCTTAGCTGTATGACCCTGGGCAAGTCACTTAACTCCCATTGTCTAGCCCTTGCTACTCTTTGCCTTGGAATCAATAGCGAGTATTGATTCCAAGACGGATGGTAAGGGTTTTTGTTGCTGTTGTTTTGTTTTGGATATGTTGAATTTGGGATTTCAATGGGACGTCCAGTTGGACTATGCCAAAGGAAGCTGGTGATGTGGGATTGTAGGTCAAGAGAAAGACTAAGGTGAGAAGTAGATCGAGGATTCCTCTCCATAGAGATGAGAACTGATCCCAGGGAGCTGATGAGATCATCAAGACAAATAATATATATCAAGGGAGAAGCTGGTCAAGGACAGAGAATTAGCACGAGAGATCTAGAGCTTAAAGGGAATTCAGAGGTCATCTATTGAATTCCCCTCATTTTACAGATGGGGAAACCAAGGCCCAGAGAGCATGTGACTTGTCCAAGGCCATACAGATAGTGAGTGGCAGTCAGGTTTTGTCCTTTAATTTAGAGCCAACCTGCTTTCCATTGTTTCCGGTGATCTCTTAACTTCATGTATCCTTCACCCACCCCTCCATTCATGTCGAATTGGTCTGCCTGACATCTCCCATGGAAAATATGCCAGCTTCTGCCTCCTCGCCTTTGTATAGCTGGTCTCCAATGGCTGCAGTGCCCCCTCTCCTCACTCCAACCCATCAAATCCCTGTTTTCTAAAAGAATAGCATAGCTGCCACCTTCAGTTTGGGCCTTTTCTAAACCTCCTCGCCCTCCCCATTAGTGTTCTGTCTCTTCAAATTACTCTGCACACATTTTCCTGGGCACTGTTGTATTTCCTAGCCCTTCATTGCCCCGGTCCCCATGTAAGCTTCTTGAGGACCGGTTGTTTTTGTTTTTGTCTTCCATCCCAAGTGCCTTGCACAGGGCCTAGCTCATAGTAGGTAGTTAAGGAAGACTGGACCTGAATCACATTGGCTAACTGTAGGGTCCGAGGAGGCCAGTGGAGAAAACAGGCAGAGAGGTGGGAGAGGCACATCCCCAGATGCCCCAGCCACTCTTTGGCGAGCCTGGTACTATTCTCCTCCTCCCTCCTAGGTTTAGTTAAGTTCTGTTTGGATGCAGGCTTTCCTCCTAAATGGATAAACATGAAAAATAAATGAAGTCTGCTTTCATCCTCTTTAATTCAATCCACGATAAGGAAATACTGCCGCTTACAAAGTCTCACTGTGGAAACTGGTTTATCCATATCAGAGAAGTCAGATTAGCTTAGTGTGTGTGGCAAGGAGCCAGGACCTTTCCCACCTGCTTCCCCGCACAGACCCAGTGACCTTCGTGTCCTATTATTAACTGCTATTCAGATGGGACTGTGGTCAGCCAGAATTCTCCTCTGCCCTTCTCAAGACAAGAACATTGAGAAAATCCAGCCCTTCTGGTCCCATTAGCCCTACCTGCAGAGGCACAGCCCAGCGGCCCAAATCTACACATGTGTGAGTTCTCTAACTGGGGCCTTCCTCCAAGGCTGGCTGGACATGGAGAAGGAAAATGCAAGAAGAGCAGTCATCCCCCATTCCTCGTCAATGTACATGTTACACACAATACACACGCACACGCATGCATACACACACACACACACACACATGATGCAAACTAAAGTGTAGCCATCCAGGGGGCACTGTTTGGCAGTAGGAAGGATGCTGCATTTCACACATTAGAAGTGAGATGACCTGGATCTGAATGCCAATTCCTTGGCTCACTCTCCATAGTGAGAGGCTGGCCCTTCCACCTCTCTAAGACTTCATATCCCTTCTATAAATTGAGGGAGTTGGACCAAAACATCTCTCTGTTCACTCTGAGCTAGAAATCCATGATTCCATGGTGAACAGATTCGGAATTTGTGGACCAGGGTTCTAATCCTGGCTCTTCCATTACCCAGTAGTAGGACCTTGGAAAATGCCCTCCTTCCCTGGGCCTCAGTTTCTTCTCTCATAATATGAGGATGTTAGATAAAAAGATCAGTAAGGTCCCTCCTAGCCTTCTATTTATAAGCCTATTTATGCCTTTGTTCCATTCACCAGTCTAATGATGAAATCAGTGAGTGGCTTGTGGTTATTCAGTGATAGAAAAAGGTAAACCTCCAGTGCTCTCTTCTAATGTCTCATAATTTTATTGCATTCATTTGAAAGTAAAGCATCATTTTCATTTGGCACCATAGACAGAGTACAGTGCATCCTTTGTAGGCTGATATCCTTGGGAATGTCACATGAATTCTCCATCTTCACCATTCCCTATGCAGGAATACATATGATTGCAGTCATCATTTCCAATAAAACTTGCAATTGAATAAATAGTTCATGAAATATCTTAAATATTCTCTTTACCAAAAGCTCATGGTGGATTTTGATCAAACCTAGCACTTCTATAATGCTTTGAGGTTGTCATAACACTGAATTCACATCATTTGAGTCTCATGACAACTTAGTGATGTGGGACATATAAGATATTATTATGCCCATTTTACAGTTGAAAAAACAGAGGTAGAGAGAGATGAAGGGAGTTGCTGACAGCCACCCAGCCAGCTGTATTTGCATTAGTCTTCTTCTGAATTCAACTCCATCATCATATTTTCTTTTTGAGCATCCCAGTGCTATTTCTTTTTGTCTGATTAAAGACATCTTGGATGAGAACCTTAATGCCACATTTCTCTTCCATTAACCATAGGCTCTAGCCTTCTTATACCCACCTCGCTCTCCCTTTGTCCTGCCATGCCCTTTTCCACGTGTAGGGAAGATTTTCCCAAGATCCCATATGTTTAAACATAGACATATTTGAAATGATTCATGGTTACATTCTTTATGCATGTTATCATTCCATTGCCTTCACATCCTTCAATTTATTCAGCCATTTCACAACTGGTGGACATCTACTTGGTTCCAGCTCTATGCTAATACAAAACAAAACAAAAATAAGGGAAGTTCCACTTAGGAGAGCCCACTGTAGTTCCAGAGGCAGGTCCAAAGGGGTGTGTGTGTGTGTGTGTGTGTGTGTGTGTGTGTGTGTGTGTGTGTGTACTAGGAGTATGCACAGAATGTTATTTAAACGTCCATGCCCTTTTCTTTAAAACAATCCAGTTGCTAGACATATACTTTAAGGATGTCAAAGACAAAAAGTTCCTTCGTTTACTTAAATACACAGAATGTCTTGTGGTAGCAAGAATATATTTTTTAAACGACAGGCAAAGAAAATGGCATCATGAAAGATTTTAGCTAATCCTTCACATAGTTTTAATGACAAGACATTCTGCTATCCAAAGATGGAGGAATTATTTTGTATTGCCAAGTCTTCTGTATCATACTACAAGCTTAGAGCTCCAGTAGACACTGATGCACTGGGGTCCAATTTGGAAATGTTGGAAGAATCCATTCTCCAGCTTTGCCTGGGGTGGATCCCCACCTCACCCTGCACCTGGCATTGGGTACTGGCAATGCTTCATGGGATGTGGTCTCGAGCCTGTGGCATGTTGATGCATCAAATCCAGTAAATTCATTCATAGATTTCTTCAATCCTTCCTTACTTCTTATCTTCAGTGTTTGCAAATGTTTTGTTATTGTTATTCTTTTTTTATAATTCTTTCACTAGTGCATCTAGCCCTGCCCAAAGGGCTATTCGGTGTAAAGAAGAATAAAAGAAAGAAAGAAAGTAGTGACATGACTAACACATTAACTATATCTGACACCGTCTGCAATATCCATCCCTCTCCTAATTCCCTTCCATTTCCGCAGAGAAGGGAAGAACATGAATTTCCTCATTTCTCCTTCCAAGATCATGATGTTTACTATCATTTCACAGCCTTTCGATGTTTTGGAGTTCATCCTGTTTACATTGTTTTAGTCATCATACTCATATCTAGCTATCTACGTCTGTAATGCTTTCTTGGTTCTTGCTTTCCTCTGTATCCACCCACATGCTTTCCTCTCTTTCTTTGAATTCTTCATATTTGTTGCATCTCAATACACAGAATTAACCTAAATTGTCTTCATGTGTCAGTCTGTCGAGTCATTCCCGAGTCATTAGGTAGCTACTGTATTTCTCATTCTTGCTACCACAAAAAAAAATAGTTTAATGTCTATTTAGGTAAATAAAGGCCCTTTTTATCTTTGATGTCCTTGGGACATATGTCTAGCAACTGGATTTCTCAATAAAAGGACATGAACATTTTAATAAATTCTTTTTGCATAGCTCTTATTTGCACACATATAGACATCTCTGGCTTTGCCCCGGGGCTACCCTGGGCTCTCCTAAGAGGGCCGTCTCTTTTCTTGCTCAGAACCAGGCTTCCCATCATTTCTGGGTCATCGTCGCTAAATGATGAGGCTACACACACCCTCCATCCCCTCTCCTGCTCCCTTTACACATTATCTTCTCCCTATTAGACAGCTGGTAATATCCACGAGGACAAGGACTGCCTGGCTGCTCTTTGTACCTTTAGGACTTAGCCCAAGTGGTAAGAGCTTAGCCAATATTCCCTCTATCACCCGTCATCGATCTCATCTACCTACATACCATCTTCAGTTCCTAATTACTTTGCAGAATGATGGGATCCCCTCTCAGTTTCATCACTGCTCTGGCCACAGTGACGCTCTGATTCGCATTTCTCTTGTCAGTTGACTGGAGAAACTCCTCATGTGGGTCATGGTGGTTTGTAGTTCTTTTAGGAGCTGCTTATTCAAACCATTTTTACCATTGGAAGAATGACACAGTCTGGTGTATCTGGGGTATGTCCTGCTCTAGCTTGGGTAAAAGAAATAGAATTTAAATCTGGTGAAATGATTTCTTTTCTTTTTATGTTTGTTTATATCTCATTTCGTCACAAACGTTCTACCTCTTCCAATCTGGGACCAGAATTTTCTGCCTCTTGAAATTCATTATTCTGTAAAGGCTCTGCTTGAGCAGCATATACTTGCGTGAAAACTTCCCCCCCCCACACCCCCCACCCAGATCCCAATCTCCCCTCCACAAAGCTATGTGTGGGGATGTGAATGTAGGCATCCATGGAGAGATTCACATTTGGTCACAGGCTCAGAGAATAAGGACGATGCTAATCATTGACATTTATAGAGCACCTACTATGTGCCAAACACTATGCTAAGCACTTTACATATCATGTCTCATTTGATCCTCACTACAATCCTGGGAGGCAGGAGCTCTCTATTGTTATTCCCATTTTACATATGAGGAAATTGAGGTAAACAAGGGGCGGTTAGTGACTTTCCCAGATTCAATAGCAAGTAAGTGTTTGAGAATGAATTGGTACTCTCAGGTCTTCCCTCCACGTGTATGTAGTGTATGGGTTGTTCAGAGAGTACTAACACCTCTGGAGTGAGGGCTGACGGAGGGAACTCCTTTTAGGGGCTGCTCATCCACCTCTGGCGTCCCCTTTCATCCAGCTCTCACCTGTAGCTTCAAGTATCTGTAGCACGCGCAGTGCCCACGCTCCGGTGAAAACCGATTTAGCAGATGGGCTACCCCAGGCAGAGGGGAACAATTTCTCTGAATGGCCACAAAGGCAGCTGAAGAGGGTATTGTGCCCCGAGCTCAGTTAGACATGAAAGATGGCCAGCGTCCTCCAGGGCATCCCAGGGCATGGGCAGTCATCCTGGCTTTTGTCTTGCCACTGGACTTTGATGACTGTGGAAGCCCACGATTCTCCTCTTTGAAAAGGAAGGCTGAACAACTCCTTTGCATTCGTATGCATTCATACGATATATCTGTATATGTACATATTTGTATGCATATTTCTGCATGTGCATACGCACATGAAATATCCCCTGCTCTCAGGACATTTTCCAGCTATTTGTGTTTGTACATACACACATGTGTATATACATCCATATGCCTACCCTGAAAGGAGGCAGATGGCAAACTACTTCAGAGCTGGGAATGTTTCATTTTGTATGTATGTATGTATGTATGTATGTATGTATGTGTGTGTGTGTATATATATATACACACACACATACACAAAGATATACTACACATACATATATGCACATATATATGTTATACACACATATATGTACACATTGTCTCCTCCAGTGGAAGACAAACTTCCTGAGGACTAGAACTGTTGCATTTTTGTTCCTTCTTATCATAATCTAGAATAGTACCTGGAATATAATATGGCCTTAAAAATGCTTATTGTTTGGTTGATTAATTGATATCTCCCCTTTTTAAGAGAAAGTATAAACAGTTCCCTAATATATGCTTATTTTCCTTTCTTAGCTTCCTTCATTTTATTATGAAGAAAATTTTTACTTTTGCATAATTAAAATCATCTTTTCCAAAATGTCTTTTGTGATTGTTTTTCTCCCTTATTTTATTTGTATTAATATTTTATATTATTCTTTTAACATTTATTAATATTTATTTTTTAGAAAAGTTAACATGGTTACATGATTTACGCTCTTACTTTCCCCTTCACCCCTCGACCTCCCCCCTCCCATGGCCGATATGCATTTTCACTGGTTTTAACATGTGTCATTGATCAAGACCTATTTCCAAATTGTTGATTATATTTTATATTATTTTATAGAATAATATATATCACCACAATAATATATATCACCACATAATAAATACAATGTATTACATATAGATTATATTTATGTTGAAAAGAAATTTCCCCTTTCCATAGTTGTGAATAGTACCTGACCTCCATCTCTGTCTTCTTTCTCTTCTTTATAGTGTGACCTTTAAAATTCAGCTTCTGTGTCCAGTTTCCAGTTATTGTGGCCTTTGGTGTAACAAGTCGGTCTAAACTCAATTTCTGCCAAAATACTTTCTGACATTCCCAGCCTTTCTTGTCAAATAATCTTTTCAGAAGAAGTTCATGTCTTCAGTCTTCATCAGAACTGTGATAGAGAATTCAATTGCTTGTTACTCTTCCTCATTTAGCCTGTTTCATTTGTCTATTTTTCTTTATTTTCAAACCAGTGCCAACAACTTTGGATAATGATAGCTTTGAGGTCTACAACTTTTCCTCAGCTTCATCCTTCATGTCCTCCCTTTCTCCATGCACCCATTCTGCCTTGCTGAGCAGGCCCTTCTCTTTTCCTCTATCCTGTGTTCATTGGCCTGCCTCAACTGTCACCCTTACATGAAGGCTTCACCACTTTCATGTTGAGTTCTTTCCCTCTTCATGATTATACAAAATTATTCCCCACATGTCAAACACGTTCTCTCCTCTTCTTCCCCATTCCCTGCCCCACCCCAAGAATGTAATCTCCATGAGGCACTGCTTTGTTTGCTGTTGCATATCTAGATTACCTAGACTGTGACCTGTTCATAGCAGGTGTTCAATGGAATGGACAATGATTTATTAAGAGCTTATGATATATACCAAACAGTGTGGCAAACGCTAGTAACATAGGTATAGAAGAGAAATATCCCTTGCTTTCAAAGAACCTGAGTTTTAACTATAGACAGAGAAGAATCTCATTATGGAACAGGAGAAACGGGTTGGCCTTTAATGGCTCAGAAATCCTTAGGGTGTACACGTGGAGAAAAGAGATCTCAGTAGGATCTGAATGGGGCAAGTTTGCATTGGACTGCTGGGAAGTGAAGGGGCCCAGGGGCATCACTCTCTGTCCCATGGTTTGATAAATGTGGACTGAACTGAATCAAATTTGATTCCAATGAATTGGAGGGTTTCCTCTCTCAGAGGTTTTCCATTCTTTCTTGTAGCCCTCACCATCATGGAAGGCTCTAGCTCAGAGATTCCCAAACTTTTTTGGCCTCCCGCCCCCTTTCCAGAAAAAATATTCCTTAGCCCCCTGGAAATTAAATTTTTTTAAATTTTAATAGCAATTAATAGGACAGATAAATGCACCTGTGGCCATCACCGCTCTCCTGGATCGCTGCAGCACCCACCAGGGGGCGATGGTGCTCACTTTGGGACTCACTGCTCTAGGCCAACATATCTCCTTATATACCCAGATTGCCATTTGCATACCTTCTCCTTGGGGACTTAGAAATTCTCAATCCGTTTTCCTCTCCCTTAAGGAACTTTTGCTCCATGATGTCTCCCACCTCCAGTCCCTGGAAGGAAGGAGACTTTCTGAACCCCAGCTGTTGAGAGTTTACACATTTCCTCTTCTTTTCAGTCTAGCCTGGCCTTATGGAATGAGAGGACTGGAATGGGGCTCAGCAAACAATCCTGGGGGCCCCAAGGAGAGCTCTCACTTTGGCCAAATGGAGTCAATGAGGTTTTAGCATGCGCATGAAGGAAGCTCCAGCCACCATTGTCAAGGCTCTAATGGTGACTTGCAAAAGCAGAAATGCTGCCTCTCCTCTGTCTCTCTGCATTTCTGTCTCTGTGTGTATCTCTCCCATCCCTTTGCTGGTAAATGGCAAACACTGACAACCCAAATCAAACCTTACCAGGGTAAATCCCATGTTTGCTCTTTGGAAGAGATTCAATAAATTATCCAGAGCTGCAAATGTCACTGGATTGGAAACTGCAAGAGCCCTGCCTGCCTGGTAAGTCTTTAAGTAAAGAGGTGCATCTGGTGCAGTGGCGAGGTAAGCCCTAATGAGCAGCTCCCCTGAATGGGGGCAGGGAGAAGATCGGTTTCCCAGAACTACCAGCGCAGGAGCCTTAGCGCCGGCTCAGAGCAGGTGTCTAGCGTGGGCTCCTCTGGCTGCCCTCTTCTGTCCTCCTCTGACATCTCCCACTTCTTCCAGAAGAACGCTGGCTGGAGCGTGGCCAGGCTCGGGGATTATCAGCAGAAACCTTCCACGAGGGCTGGACCCTGTAGTGAGTGCGTGGTTCTCCCGAGACCACGCTTAGACCATTAATTCATTTCATTTGTGATTTGTGATTTCAGGGAGCTGATCTGCCAGTGTGGGACTAGAGATGGAAAACATCACCACCAGAAGAATCAAGGGCGCCCACTGGGTCTCCATAAAATCAGGCATTAAGGTGCAATGGGGCTAGCCAAAACAAAGGAAGCTATCTTCTTAATGCAATTACAGCAATATGCCACTTGGGGGTGGGGTGATATGAGAACACGTGTGTCTTCCCTAGGTGAAGCCCGGACACATCAATGGGAAAATGATGATCTGCAACCCCAAAGCTCCTACAGACAGCTCCCAGTCCGGCTGGCCATTTGTCCACCACAGATAGCTCTACTGATGTATGTCGTCAGTGAAATAGGTAAGATTGGAGCAAGCAGAGAAACGGGCATCTCATTGGGTCTGAATACATCAAGGCAGAGCTTCTGAGCTTCTCTACTCTTGGCTTCCATGGTTGAAGCCGTGATTTGCTGGATAAGTTCAGGCTGGTGAACACAACCTGTTTTTAAGACATTGGCAAAATGTTTGGAAATTAAACTTTTCATGCTGGAATTTGATTCCTTTTCTTTTCTTCTGGAGGCCTCCTTCTGCTCCTGGAGCCTTCTTCCAAGGCCCCCACATCTTCCCTCTAAACTAGTTTGTAAATAACCGCAGAAGGATGGCTGACTGGCAAACAGTGAACAGATTTACAATGAATGAAATGGCTAGAAGAAAACAAACAGCCAGGGCCGCTTTCTGGTCCCTGAATCAAAGCCCAGAATTCAATTGTCCCACATACTCGGATAAAGGTTTTTCATAGAATTACTCATTTCTTTCCAGAGCACAGCAAAGCAGAAGCTTGGGGTGCACCAAAGTCACCAGTGTACAGAGGCCCGACCATCCATGAACTGAAAGCTGGAAGGGACCTTGGAGAGCGTCCAGTCCAACCCGTCATTTTACAATTGGGATGACTAGAGCCCGGGGGGATGATGGCACTTACTCTAGGTTACATAGGGAGTAAGTAGAAGGATGGGATTCAAAGCCAAGAACTCTGACTCAAAATCTAGAGCCCTTCCATTGCCAGTGAAAAGAA
This sequence comes from Gracilinanus agilis, assembly GCF_016433145.1. Taxonomy (NCBI): domain Eukaryota; kingdom Metazoa; phylum Chordata; class Mammalia; order Didelphimorphia; family Didelphidae; genus Gracilinanus; species Gracilinanus agilis. The sequence goes on from NC_058131.1 coordinate 724,421,736, forward strand.
ATGTCCCCTCCCCCCCCGCCATGCCTATATGGGACACGCCATTTCTGCATGGTTCCTCTGTTCCCAAAGAACACTTTAGACAAGAGTTTAAAATGATGTGAGGCAATAAGGGAAATATGGGTTGGGAGCAAGCAACCCTGGGGCCACCTCTTTCAGATGGACCTAAGGAATACTGTGGCCTGCAACCCTCATGCAAAAATGCTGGGAATGGCCAACTGGCAAAGTATGGGAAACACTTAATAAAATGTTTGTGGCCTATCTGCATCTACGATGTGACAGGCACTGTACAGAGTGCTACAGATTCAGGGACAAAAGTGAAATGCAAGTGGAAGCAGGGCAGAAAGTAGACTGGTAATCCTACTGATTCTGGAAAATCCCAGTGAAAGTATTCCTCTCCTGCTACAATTTTGCAACCCAGAAACTTGTGGTTTCAGAGGGTTCTTTGGAATCCTAAGGGGGTAACATGGTTTTTCTAGGGTATAGCTCAGTGGTTCCCAAATGTTTTTGGCCTCCCACCCCCTTTCCAGAAAAATATTCCTTAGCCCCCTGGAAATTATTTTTTTTTAAATTTTAATAGCAATTAATAGGAAAGATGAATGCACCTGTGGTCATCACCGCCTCCCTGGATCGCTGCAGCACCCACCAGGAGGCGGTGGTGCCCACTTTGGGAATCACTGATATAGCTAGTATATGTTAGAGGCAGGGCTAACTCTAGCCCTCCAGACTTGTAGGACAGCTCTCTATCACTCACTATTCCTCGATCTTATACCCTCAACAAAAAGCAACAATAATTACAATAGTATTATTAATTAACATAGCCAAAAAGAAATAAGACTAAATAGTATAGACAAAAAGTGAAAGAAGAAAGAATGAAATCAGCATTTAAGTACCTGTTATATAAAAGGTTTCATGCTAAGTGACTAATAAATGTTACTTCATCTGATGATCACACCAATTCGGGGAGGTAAATACTATTATTATCTCCGTTTTACAGTTGAGGTAAATAGAAGTTTAATGACTTGCTCGGGATTGCACAGCTAGTAAGTTTCTGAGGCTTCATTTGAACTCAGGTTTTCTGGGTTCTTAGCCCCATGCTCTATTCACTAAACCACCTACCTCTAAAAGGTAGAAATTAGTACTGAAGGGCTCAGGGAATGTATCAGGATTCTTTTCCTTATATGACTTAAACACTGATGAATGGTTGGGAGTTAAGCATCCCAGGGTATGAGGAATGATGTTCTAGGGCAATGACATTTGTCAATTGGATGACTGAAGAAGATGGAAGTTGGATGGGATTATGAGACTGAGAGCATGAATGATGGGGAGCACAGTGATAACCCCAACAGACATCAGGAGGTTAGGATGGGAGATGGGGCAGCACTCTTTCTACTGCCCCGCTTCCTTTCTGTCAGAGAGAATGGTCAGCTTCCCGGCAGCATGCCCCCTGACACATAATACCTGATCACCAAACTGCATAGAGATGGGCCAATGATCATTCTGCACGACCTAGTCCTAGAACTTTTTTCTCCCTTCTCTGTTAACTCAATCTGTGGCCATAGCATCCAGCTTGATTGGCTTCCACCCACTTCCTGACTCTCCCCTTTTGTTGGCCACTCTGCTCTCACTTAGTGAAGGGCTTGGTGGTTCAGAGGAGGTTAACAGGATGGATGTCCCTTATGAATGGCTGACTGGCTGACTGCTGTGTGAAGGAGGGGAGAAGAAATGGTTCCTGCTGTAACTTTTGCCTGGTTCGTCTTTACCTGTGGAAGTCCAATGACAAAGCTCCTTCCTCCTTTAATCTTGAGAAATACCCTTCCCTCCTCCAGAGTAGCAGCCCCTTCACAACTATCTGTCCTACACTGAAGGGAGAGAAATTGAGGCAGAGTGGCTTGGGTGGCAGAGGGGTTTGGGTAACTTTGGCTGGTGACTGAAGAGTAAGCTTTTCTTGGGTAAGTTTAATTATTGTAGGATAACTAAAGGTGGCAAAGAATTCCAGAGAGAACACCAGGGGCCTCAAGACTCTCTCTAACAGTGAACCCTTGGAGGTTTAAGGCCTTTCCATCTGCTGTGGAGCTGAGCCCCCCAACATAATGTCTCTGAAATGACAATATGTGTTAGGTGATGACGAGCTCCTTGAGAACAAGGCATCTCACTCTTTTGATGTGTCTCACCAGTTTACTATAGTGAATGCTGAAGAGATACATTTTAATTCATTATGCTTGCTTAATTAATCAATTCCATGCATCATTTCAGAATAAAGGCAAGAGATATACTTTGGCATTCTGCCCACAGAAGGTGTTTAGAATATTATCAAATTATATGATCCTTAATAGACTTAACTTTGTCCTCGCTCCATTTCACTTATCCATGTGATAGTCAAGGAAACATCTCAGAAATTTGAGGGCAAAATGTACCTTACTGTCCTGAAGGTTTTATTGTAGAGAATCTATTTACCTATCCACAATTGTTCTGAGCCTTAAGTGTCCCATTAGAATTGGTCACTTTACAGTAGGGTGTGCATGAGGGAAAGAGGAAGGGAATAAACATTGATTAAGGGATTAATATGTGCCAGCCGGGCAACTAAGTGATACAATGGATAGTGTGCCAGTTCTGGAGTCAGGAAGACTCATCTTCATGAGTCCAAATTTGACCTCAGACATTTATTACCTATGTGACCTTGGACAAGTTACCTAATCCTATTTACTTCAGTTTCCTCATCTATAAAATAAGAAGGAAGTGGCAAATCTTTGCCAAGTATCTTTGCCAAGAAAACCCCCAACAGGGTCAGAAAGAGTGGGACCCAATTGAAAATGAATCAGTCAGGGGGCAGCTGGGCAGCTCAGTGGATTGAGAGTCAGGCCTAGAGACGGGAGGTCCTAGGTTCAAATCCAGCCTCAGACACTTCCCAGCTGTGTGACCCTGGGCAAGTCACTTGACCCCCATTACCCACCCTTACCACTCTTTCATCGAGGAGCCAATACACAGAAGTTAAGGGTTTAAAAAAAGAAAATTAATCAGTCACTTTGCTAAGCACTTTATAGATTTAGCATCATAGGATCCTCCCAAAAACTTAGAGAAGGTACTATTATGATCTCCATTTTATAATTGAGATGGTTAGGTGATTTGTCTGTTGCCAATTTGAACTCAGTTCTTCCTGACTACACCCAGGGTTCTATCTACTGTGCTAACCTAGCTGCCTTTCTATGGGATGTTGTGGAATGTTCCTGGGGGCCAGGACCTCTGGGTGCTGACTCATGTTTGTTTCATCCTTTGGTCAGTCCTTTGACAAACATTTATTAAGCACTTGTTATGTGCTGGGTAAGATGCTAAGAACTGGGGATTCATAGTATGACAAAAAAAAATAGTCCCTTCTCTTAGAGTAATGAGTTCTGACATGTCTTAGGACCACATTTTGGCAGCTCTTTAGAAATGAATTGGAGATTGGTGAGAGTGGAAATGAAGAGACCAATTGGAAAGCTGTTAGAATCATACAAGTTAGACGTAACAAGGTGACGAGCTGATAAGGGACTGGACTGGGAAGGGCCATAGTACATCGATACGTGATGTCCTAGAGATATGATTGGAAAAGATCATAATTGGCGACGGGTTGGGAATGACGGATGCTTCAGAGAGAATATTCCATGATTGCATCCATGCTTTGATTGGTCCATGATCTGGAGATAGCGTAAGGGAGTAGGAAAATAGTTTATTTGGATGACAAAGTCTTCCACTTAAACCCCAGCTCTACTTCTTACCTCTTATGTGACCAGGCATAAGTCACTCTCCCTCCCTTCCAGCCTGAAATCTTGTTATCATATGATCTTCTAGTTGTGTCCATGTCCTGCATAGGTATACACTGCAACTATTCCACTTTTCAACCTGTACAATTCTTGTCTATACACTAATTCTTGTGCCCCTTAGAGGTGCTACCTAATGTGTTGGGGAGTTTCTTCTGGTATTCTCAACATTTTGTGGATCTCAATACGCCATTTCTCCATCTGTTGCCCTTCCCTTTCACCTCTGGTGGCCCTATTGCTCTTTCCCATCATACTTTTCCTGGATTGATGCCTTCTCCATGACTCCTTGCTCATAGGTCAGAGTTCCATATGTGGCTACAGCTGACTTACCCCCTGCATGCATCTCTCCATTGCCCTCTGGGTCACACACAATTTTGGTTCTTTTGAGATGAGGGTGGTCCACGATTCACAGCTATACATCATCATCAGGATGCTATTGGCATGAAAAAGATGAGTTTTCACTTCATTGATTTGATTTGTATGATCTGAGAATCTGGGTTAGGAGAGATACAATTCCCAAGACTTCTAATCCATCTAGTCTATCTCAAGCATACCTAAAAAAGAATTGCTCCCTGTAGTGCCCACCTCCAAGTGATCATTCAGGCTCTGCTTGAGAGTCCTCAGTGATGAGACACCTGCCACTTTCGTGCTCATTCTACTTTGGGATCATTTGAATCTTTAGAAAGTTTTTCCCCTTTATATGAAACTTCAATTTATTTTTCTTTACAGCTTCTACCCATTGCTCCTAGCTCAGTTCTCCGAGGCCAAATGGAACAAGTCTAATCTTACTACTGGTTGGCATTCCTCCAAATGCTGGAAGACAAATGCACCTCTTCCCCTGTGACCTCATAGAATTAATTTTTCTCTGTTTCAGTTTGGGATTGATGTTTTCAATGAAAAAAGGGATTTTTGTCACCCCTTTCATTGTGTGACACCAGCTTTTCCAAATAGATCTCTCCTCGTGATCAAGAAAAAATGTCAAGCCATACTAAAGCAAGGAACAACCTCATTCTATAGGCAAATTTTCACACTCTTAAGTCTTTCACTTCTCTATGAGGACAGATGTGGCTTTCTTCAGCTCTTCTATGTTACCTAGCAAAGACTGGTGACTGCCTTTAACCTAAGCCCCACAGCTTTTTAGAGGCCATTTCACTAACATTATTATATGATAAGGTAAAATGCTATTGAATTATCTTCTTATTAAATATCACATTATTATGTTGTGTTTATATTTATATTGCAACATATTACAATATTATATGACATCATTATATAACAACTATATTATATTACATTACTACTGGTTGGCATCCCTCCAAATGCTGGAAGACAAATGCACCTCTTCCTTTGTGCTTATATATATATATATATATGTATATACACATACATATATATATATATGTATGTATGTACACACACATATATATATACATGAGGTATTCTCCTGATTTGGCTTTCTTCAATTTTCATCAGTTTATAAAAATCTCTCTTTATTTCTCTGAATTCTCTGAGGGTGTGTATTTCTAGAAGGGATTCTTCCTCTCGATATGCATCAAATCGATGTCATCACTGGCCATAAGGGCTACATAAGGCCTAGATGCAACAAGATATTTAATATGGATTGAATGATAGAACATAAGCTGTTTAGCTTGGAGTTGAAAAGACATGAGATAAATAATAACAAAATGGAAAGATACGTTTGGTCCCTATTTATCTCTTCACATGGTTGGAGTGTCTGTTGGCTGGGGAAAAATATGGCCACGTCCCTGATGGGGATTAAAAAGCTAAGCTAAGGCCTGGGAACATTCTAATGTGTCAAGGCTTTGGAGAGAGTCTTCGTCTCTGTATATTGTGACCCCTGCACCTCTGCCAAAGAAAGGGAAGGGCCTTTCTGTCTTCTCTGCTCCGATTTGCCCTTCCTCTGTTTCGAGCTACCCTTTTTACGGTGTCTTTTCCCCATTAGAATATACATTCCCTTAGAAGTGAAACTATTCATTTGCTTATATTTATATCTCCAGGACTTAGCATAGTGCCTGGGACACAGTAAGTGCTGTCAGATTCTTTTCTCTTTCTAATTAATGCATTATTGATCAATCTATAGATTGGCATTAAGTAACTGGTGGTGACTTCTGAACTATGGTTTTCGGGGTCTAGGCTTAAGGGGTGCCCTTTGCTCTTTGGGGAAGTGATCACTCCCTGAGTAAACACTGACATTTGTTGGTAGCCCGAAGGGGATGCTAACGTATTTTTCATTTCTTGTCAGAACATTAAATTCCCAAACATTGATATGCTGTAATTTGTTTAGACTTTTTACTTCACTTATCATCCAATCTGTTTCCAGTTTTTTGTTGTTATAAATATACTGCTATGAATATTTCAGAAATACAAGTGAGAGCTTTCATCCTGTCTGTAACTTTGTGGAGGTAATAACAATAGCTAACATGTAGAGAATGTCAAATATCTGCTAAAACTCTTATTCCAGTGGCCACGAAGGCAGCAGAAGCAAGTCCTGTGGAACACTTAGAACGTGGCCAGACGTTGAAGATGCCACGTTCATGCAGTGCATCCTGGGCCATCACTTGTCGTCGTGACTTTTGTCTCAGCCTGAACTTTGATGACTGGAAGAATGAGTGAGGCTGACGACTTTGTGCAACTCTGCCTCACTTAAACCCAATTGATGGATATTATTGGGGAGGTAGAGGCTAAACAATAACTCTAGTCCAACTATCAACAATATGGAATTAGGTATTAATCAGTGATACGTGTAAAACCCCGTGGAATTGTGCGTCGGCTACAGGACGGTTAGGGGAGAGGGAAAGAACATGAAACATGGAACTATGGGAAAATATTCAAAATGAAATAAAAAAAAATAATTGATACACCAGTCAAAATACATCACTCCAGCGAAGTCATTTTGGTCCTCTGAATAAGAAGGACAGCCACTTTGTGTCAGGCACTGTGTTAAGTTCTTTACAATTTATATCATTTATACCACATTTGATCTTCTCAAGAACCCTAAGAAGTAGATACTATTACTATGCATATTTTACTAAGAAGAAGCAGAGATAAATAGAACTTATGTGACTTGGCCAGGACCACACAACTAGAAGAGCCAGGTTTGAACTAAGGGTTACCTGATGTCAGGGCTAGTTCTCTATCCACCATGTTATCTAGCTGTCCTAATACTTAAACTACTGGCTTATTGGCAATAAACTACTTTATGGCTTCTCTTGAAAATTCCATGTTATTTCCCAAAGAAGTTAGATCAACTCACATCTCTACCATTTGTGAAATAATGTGAAATAATGTGATTATCTTCTCAATATTACTCTTTCCATGTTTTAGGATTTTGTTGGTATGGGGTAAAAGATTAGAGTTGGTTTATTATTATTGATTTAGAAAATATTTTTTCTAAAACTCTTATGAGTTTGCACATCTTCTGAAAACTATCAATATTTTTGGCCACTTGTCTACAAAACTACTAGATGAGCTGGCTTAGTTTCTTCTTTATTTGTTTGTGATAAGTGAAACATACTGCTATGAATTGGGGAAAAGCCTTTTCTTTATACGTGCATATCCCCTTAATTTCTCTTTTTTTCTTATTGCCTTCTAGCATAGGTCAAATCAAAATATTTTTTTAAAGCCCTCATGATGAATTGGATCTTTTGGATGAATTAGGCTTTTATTTGAGAAATTTGCAGAAAACACTTCCTCCCCTATCATTTCCCTTCTTAAGCGAGCTCTATTTTTTATGCCATCATCATAGAGTTTTTATGTGTATATATACACACACATACATATAGCTATAACTATAATATATAAATATATTTATGCATATTGCATCTATAAATACATCAATATAATCTGGTAATGATATACCCATTTATTCACTTTTACCATGTATTTCTCTTGAATTTCTTCATCTTTTATTTATCAAAATTAATTCAAATGATATTCTTGTTCTAGAAAATAAAAATTTGGTAAATAGATTAATACGCCATTAAATTTATGAATTAATTTAGAAACTGTTGCCATTATTTGCTATTATGTTGCTATTTATTACACTGACATGACCCAACCATGAGCAATAAATTCTTCTCCAATTAAATGGGTTTCTTTTTTTTTCTTTTTTTAATTCTTGCCTTCTGTCTTGGGATTAATAAATACTATTTATTGGTTCCAAGTCAGGAGACTCAAGGCTAGACAATGGGGGTTAAGTGCCTTGCCTAGGATCACACAGCTAGGAAGTATTTGAGGTCAGATTTGAACTTAGGACCTCCTGTTTTTAGGCCTGGTTCTCAATCCACTGAGCCACTTAGCTGTCCCATGTTTCTTTCCATCTGTAAAAAGCATACTACAATTTTTCTTACGTAAATTCTAAATAAATTTTAGTGGCTTGATTCTCAGATGTACACTTCATAATTGGTTTGAATGAAATTTTCTACTTTCATTCCTTGTTTTCAATAATTTTGGAAAGAAATGATAATTTTCTATATTTATTTTATATATTTTAACTTTTCTTAAATTGCAAATTATCTTAGTTACTGTCTTCACTGGTTCTCTCTCTTATTATATGTTTTTAAAATGAACAAAATAATATATAAGTGGGCACAATTATTCTTCTTTACACTGTCTGTGACATATATGTATATGTATGTATACACTTACATGTATGTGCATTCCTTTAATCTTTCTTTCATTTCTTTGCTTCCATATACGTATGTCCAAATTATGCAAGATTCATTGTTGCACTTATCACAGATAACCTTGTTGACAAATCCTTAATTATTATCATGAAGTAAAACCTAAACCAAGGAAATGGGTGTCGAAGAAAGTTATTCACCACAGTCACAAGGGATTTCCAGTGTAGAATCCTAGTCAAAAAATAATTCCCTATAAGTGGAGAAGTTTTTGTGATGTTCTAAGTCTGTAATAGACATTGTACTAATGGAATCAAGCTCAGGAAAAGTGCAGAACCTTTTTAATGACATCTATAATTACTCTGAAGATCTTGGTCCCAATGATCACCTTTGAAAAAACACACACATGAAGAATATACAAACTACACCATACAGTTGAGTGGAACCTATATAAAGTTGAGATGTATATGCTTTTGTGTGTGCACATGCAACCACATGTGTGTATATAGGCATATATGCACACACACATTTATTTATGCATCTCTATATGTGCATATGCACCCACATGTATGCATCTACATAGACATGCACATTAATACACACATATGCATACCACAAATGTCTACATTCAAATTCACATCACAATTCAGTTATTCTTTATGTATGTATTTTTAATGGAACAAAGATCCTTTCCTTAATATCCCAATAAATGTTCGTATACCTTTTCCTTAGAAACGTCCATCGAGAGGGTAACTAGCAACTGCCTGAAGAAGCTTGTTCCACCCTCATTGTTGGGAAGTTTGTCCTGATATCAAGCCTATATCAGTTTCCTTCCACTCTTCAACAACTGATCAAGCCCTTCCCACTGGGACTAAACACAGAAAACCTTTTCTATTCTGTTTATAATCAGTCACCATTCACATGAAAACAGTTATTTCTTTCCTACATTTTATTTTCCAAGTTCACTATCCTACATTCCTTCAAGCAATCCATGACATTCATCACCATCTTGCGTGGTCTCTTCTGCATGCTTTCCAATTTGTCAGTGTCCTTCTGTAAGGAATTAAATTAAGGGTTTTGACTAAATACGTGAGAATTCCAAAATAATATGGTGGTCACCAATTTAAAATATTATAGCTCAAATCAAATTGACTTTTAAAGGAAGGTAGAGAAGATGTCTAATCTATCACACTAAATATTGCTCTGGTGCTATACTCAGCCCAGCAGGACTTGTTAACCCTTGACCAGAGGACCTGGTGTTCCACCCACATGGCCTCCTCCAAGAGGGGAAGACCTCTCTGGAGCTAATCTCTCTCCAGAGTCCAGGAAAGGACATCCAGCTACTCACTCACCCAAGAAAGAGTCCAAGAGCCAAAGTTCTGAGTCAAAGCTGAGGTCCAAGTCCAAAGTTACCTCCAAGAGAAAGGTCACCAGCCGAAGCTCCAAGCTGAAGATTCAAGCTGAAGACCTCCAGTCAAAGACTTTCAGGACTTTTTATAGTCACCTCTTGTCCCTTCCCCTCTTCACAGGGGCCAATCACAGATTCCAAATTGTCTAGCACTGCTCAGAGGGCAGTGTCTGTGGGATCCACCTCTCATCCTCTGAAGGTGTCAACTCTTATCATAGGATTCACAAGTTTCTAATTGATTGGGTTAACAGGGTGGAGCTCTCCAAGTAAGTGACTGTGAACTTCCTTACTTAGTATTAAGTAGGGGTATTTTCAGTTTTTGGTTGATTAAATTAATTGATTGGTAGACAAAAAAAAGTTTGATTCACACTCCACACTTCCTAAAACGTGGGTCCCAGAATTTACCATGATGTTCTAGAATCAGACCAAATTGAATTGAGTACCAAGAGACTATTATTTCCTTAGTACAGGACTATTAGTTTGGTCATTCATTTATATTTTTGTAAAATGAATAGTTTCTTGGGATTCTAGCTTCCTTGAGATCCTTCCTAATGTTATAATTACCAACCTATACTCCGTAATCACCAGACTTATGAAGAGAGGACATGATAACCCTTATCCACACAGGTCCAGTTAACACAATGAACACTGGTTAAATTGGGCAGGCAAGAAGTCTAGATAATATACTGAAGAGATGGCTTCTTGTTAACATGTTTGGCATTCCTTAACTCCAAAAAAAGATAAAGATTCCACTATTCCTCAGATTTACCCTAGCGATGATCTTAGAATTGTCCTCAGAAAAGCTAAAGAGCAAGCTTAAACAGTAATGGAAGAAGAAGACAGAAATTCAAGAAAAAGAGCTCTTCTGATCGTCTTAACTCTTTTAATTCCCTTTCTGGTTGGGAAAATCACATTTAACAGCATTCTTCCCTTTATTTTTTGAGAGTTTAAAAGAGATAAATTTAGTGTCTATTTCCTCCAAGGACTACTTTAGCTGTTTCTCATAAAATTTTATATTTTGTCTCAATATCATTCTTTTAAAGATAATTATTGCTCCTATGATTTGTTCTTGGATTTACTCATTATTAACATTGTCATTACTTAGTCTACATTTATTTTTGTATCTTTTATCCAAATTTCCTTTAACAATGACTTTTTTCTTGCTATATAAGGTTTGGATTTTTGTTGATACCTTTTTACATTTATTTATAAATGTAATTATTTATAAAAAAAATTGCAAACCATCTTTATGGTTTGTGATCATTTTGGAGGCTAGTACTGTTAGATTCTGAGAAAGAATATATATTATTATGTATTTTTCAGAAAATGCAATGTCAATCAGATTTAATTTTTGAAAAGATTATTCAGACATATGTTCTTTATTTTATATATTTTTTCAAAGTCTTAGAGAAGAATAATAGAGCATATTGCTGTTATATTATTAATGTATTTTTACAATTTGTCTAACTTTGAAGAATATTGACAGTTTACACTTGGCATATATGTTTTTTAGTAATGCTATTTTTCAATATCTATTGGGTCATTGCATATAATGTAATTTCCTTTTTTATTTCTTGAAATTATGTAATGTTTGTGACTTTATCTGAAATCCTTCTTTCATTTGCCTAAAGCCTAATAGATTTTATTCAATAACTTCATATTCACTCTGCACATGTTTATATGATTTTAAAGTACTTCTTGTATGTAATAAGTAGCTGATAGTTGCTTTTAATACATTCCTCCATTTATTTTTTTTCTTATTGAGGCCATTTAATTCCATCACATTTAGGCTTAAAATTTAGTTTGGAATTTTTTTTTTAGTAAATTTTATATGGGACCTATATTTAGGTCCCTTTAAGGCATTCCAGTTCCTGGGCTTATTGGATTAACGTTCATCTGCCCATAGTCTCCTCCCAATAACTGGCCTCCTACCCAGCTCCTTCCCAAATCCTTCCCAACTTACCTTGCCTTATTCCCAAATACCCTGAATTTCCTTTTATTGTGACTGTCTGTGTTGGTGTCTATCTCTTTCATTGTGGCTGTGAACAGAATCTCACTCTCAAAAATAAAATATTCTGAGGATCTTCAGTCTTAGGGAAAATTAATTCATGAAAGAGAAAATGAGATGCAATGGCATGAGCTGTATGCCCTGGTTCTGTTCTTTGCTTTTTCCTTCATCACTTGTCCCAGTTAGGGGCATATCACCCCCAATTAGGACCCATGTCTCCACCTTCACCTCTCTTGGAGTTTGGGCACTTGTGGAATTCCACTCATTCTCTCCCTTCCCTGCTTTGACTCAGTACTGGACCTGCTTTTGTTATTCTTGTGGTTGTTTGGACATTTGGTCTGATCTGATTCTTCTGACCTTAGAGACTAGAGCCATCTTTGGCGTTTTCTTGTCAGTGGTTGCCATTTCCTTTTCCAGGAGATCCTTTTATTAGGCAATCAGAGGTTAAGTGGCCAGCACAGTATCACACAGCTTAGAAGTGTCTGAGGCTGGATTTGAACTCATGTCTTCCTGAACTCTCACCCTGGTGCTCTGTACCCTGAGCTACAGCTGCCTCTGTTGCTGCTTTAGCAATCATTAATTTTATAGCTTTCTAGAGGCCCAATGGATAAAGAGCTGGGTATGGAGTCAGGAAGTGTTGAGAGTAAATCCATCCTCAGAGGCTTGCTAGCTTACAAGTATGATCTTGGGCAATTCATTGACTCTTCCTGCCTTAGTTCCCTCATCTGTAAAATGTAGATAAACATCTACCTCCAAGCATTATTCTGAGGTCAAATGAGGGAATGAATTTAAAGCATTTAGCACAGAAAGCAGCATATAGTAGGCGTTCAATAGTTGCTCATTTCCTTCCTTTCTTCCTCTTCCCAGGTCTTGAGTCTCAAGAAGCTAAGAACCTGCATGGTTGCTGGGCATCTGCTTATCATGAATAGCCCTTATTCCTGGAGACCTGGAACTAGGACAGGAACAATGCTTTGAAGCCCAGTTTGGGGTGAATCCAATATCTATCAGCAATGGGCAGGTGGCATATCTCTTTGAGTTGGACAAACATTTTAATTCCCATGAATTGTGTGATCAGAGAACATATGGGCTACGTCTACCATTGAATATCTTTCTGAAATGTTTGTTGATATAATTGGAATTACATTGATATTCATGGAAGGCTTTTATATGTATGCATGCTGTATATAATAACATGGAATCTAATTTAATATTTGTGTGTTTGTTTATATATTTGTGTATATTATACACATATACATGTATTTATATTTTTGTATGTGCATATAAACATATGCATATATCTATGAGTATGAACTTGGTACTTAGTACTGTCAGAAGATTCTGTTTCTACTAAGAGGATATGCCTCCCACTCTTCCCTTTCCTGGTGATCTAATCAGATCTTCCATTGCTAGTTGGAAGAGGGAGGAAATGGAAAATATCCCACATCCACATAATCCCTTGAGTGTTGGCTAAGCTTCTTCTGTATATATTTATCACATTGTTCCCCTCTTCTCAAAGAAGACAAATCCCTTTGTACTATTCCACCACACAAAATACTGACTTAGTAATAGGGAGATACATCTATTTATTTTTTCTCTTTGAAAACATGATATTATTATTAGCTAATATATATTCAGAGCTTTAAGTTTTGCAAAGAACTGTTCAAATATTTCATTTGATCCTCACAATAACCCTGGGAGGCAGGTGTTATAATTCTTATTTGACTTATGAAGAAACTGAGGCAAAGGTTAAGTCTTTCTTCACATAGCTATGAAATACTGGAGGCTGGAGTTGAACTCAGTTCTTCCTGAATCTAGGCCCAGAGCTCTATTCACTGTACCACCTAGCTATCTATTGCTACTAGTTGCTCTTTTAAAAAAAAATAATAGAATTTATTTCTGAGTATCTCATCCCCTACCTCCCCTCCCCATACCACAGAAGGAATCATCTGGCAAACAGATATTATATATAGATTATGTTTTTCATGTTTACTTTTTTCAGTTCATTCTCTGGAGGTGAACATTCACAAGTTACTCTTCAAGTATTCGATTTATGGCTGTATAGAATGTTTTCTTGGTTGTACCTGTTTCATTTTTCATTATTTCATATAGATCGTTCCAAGTTTTTTAAAATTAATCTGCTCATCTTTTCTTATGATGTATTAATATTCTATCACGATCATATGTCTCAATTTGTTTAGCCATTTCCCAATTGATGGTCATCTCCAGTTCTTTGTCATCACAAAGAGAGCTGCTTAAGTATTTTGGAACATATAGATTCCTTTCCTTTTTCCCTGATCTCCTCAGGAAACAGACCCAGCAAATGGTATTGCTGAGTCTAAGGGTACTCGTGGTTCATAATTCCAAGTTGTTCTCCAAAATAGTTGAATCACTTCACAGATCCACTAACAGTGTATCAGTGTCCTCATTTTCCCACATGCCCTCCAACATTTGTCATTTTTCCCTTTTGTCATCTTAGCTAATCTGATGGGTGTGAGATGATACCTCAAAATTATTTTGGTTTGTAATTCCTGAATCAATAGTGATTTAGAGCATCCCCCCACTCCCATCTATCTTTATATGGCTTTAATTTCTTCATCTGAAAACTGTTCATATCTTTTGCCCATTGATCAGTCAGTAGATGGCAGATAAATTTATTTTTCACCTTCAAGTGTTAATTTATTTATTTTGCCTGTTTTCTTGATTCATTTTTTTAAGCCATTCATTTTTTTTTTACTACACAGGTTATATTCTTTCCCTTTCCCCCCTGCCAGTTTACAATCCTTCTTGATTGATACTATAGTTCTCAAACAGGATTATGGTTCTTCCTACTTCACTTCTTCTCAATTTATACAAATCATCCTAGGTTCTTCTGAATCCATCCCTTTCACTATTTCTTATACTTTAATAATATTTGTTCATATTCATAAGCAATAATTTGTTCAGCCATTCTACCATTAATAAATATTCTTTTAGTTTTTTATTTCTTTTGTCACCACAAAAAAAAACTACTATAAACATTTTTGTATATGTGGGGCCTTTTTCTTTTTCTGTTTGGGTTATAGATCACTAGTAATGTTTTTTGGGGGGTCAAAAGATAAGCAATATTTAATAATGTTTGAGGCATAGTCCCAAATTAGTTTTGAGCAGGACTAGTCGAATTCACACCTCCACCAACATTTCTTTTATATACTTCTTTTCTGACAGTCTCCTTAAAATTTGTCATTTTAATTTTTTACCAATCTGGCAGGAACTAGAAAGATTCTCTTACATTTCTCTAGTTATTATTGATTCATGGCATTTTTTCATATGACCGTTGATAGCTTGGATTTTTTTCATATCATTTAGCAGCTAGGATGTGGCTCGTATTCTAATGAATTGATTGTATTGTCATTCACATACATATTCTTTATCATACACACTTGCTGCAAATATTTTCCCAATTACCATTTTCTCTTCTGATATTAATTGCATTAATTTAATTTGCATGAAATCTTTTTAATTTCACATAATCAAAATTTTATTTTTATCTTCTGTGACCTCTCTATATTTTTGGTCATGAATTCTTCCTGTATCCACAAATCTGAGACATAATTTCTTCCTTTTTTTTCTTTTTTTGATGTCACTCTTTATGTCATATATTTCTTTGGAGCATCTCTTTACTGTATAGGTGTGAGATGATGTATTCAATAGCTTTTTGCCAGACCGATTTCCGATTTTGTTTGTCCAACAGATTTTTTTTCAGATAGTGAATCCTTACTCCAGTAGTATGGATCTTTGAATTTGCCAAACCCCAGGCTAGTGTGCTCATTGGCTATTGTATGTTTTGTATCAAATTTATTCCACTGGCCCATCTCTCTATTTATTATGTAATTCAATATCAGTTTGATAATTACCACTTTGTTGGATGGCTTGAGTTGCGGTACTATTGTATTGCTTCATTAATTTTGAGATTAATTATTTTGGGATTTTTTACCATTTCCCCCCTACAGATGAATTTCAGTAGTATTTTTTTTCTAGCTTTATAAGATGATCCCTTTTTTTCTGTTTGTTTGTTAAACATATTGAGTAAGAAATTTAATTTTGGTTGTATTGTCATTTTTATTATATTGCTTTGCCTTAGTCTCAAGCAAATGATACTTTCCCAAGTATTTAGATCAGTCTTTATTTATATATAGAATATTTTGAAATGCTACTCATATAGTCTCTATTCATGTCTTGTCAGACTTGCAAGAATTTTTATGTTTTTCTGTAGTCATTTAAATGGAATTTCTTTTCCTTTCTCTTCTTGCAGAGTTTTGTTGGTAAAATACAGGAATATCGATGCCTTCTGTGTGTGTGTTTCGTATACAACAATTTGTTGAAGTTGTTAATTATTTCAATTAAACCTTAGTTGTGTGATATTGGAAATTTGGGATTCTTTGAGGTTCCTTGAACTTAATATTGAGTTCCATTATATAAACTTCCTGTGGAGGTTTAGGGGACTTGAAAACTACATTTCCCATGGTTCCTCTTGTGTAATACTGGTGGGCAGAAAGTGTGACTACATAGATAAAGGTATAAAGTCTCAGAACTTGATTGGGACAGTCTATTTCTTAGGAAGCAGCCAGAGGGTGAGCATGGCAAGCATTTGAATTAGATCTTAGCAGGCATGTGGTTTTCTTAATTATCAATATGGATTACAAAAAATCCTTAATATTTTACTATATACCCTTCTATATTAATTTCATCTGTAACTGTTAATTCTCTGGGGTTCTCCAAGACCATCATTATGTTATCTATAAAAGTAATGGTTACCCCTCAGTGGTTCTCAACTTCTTTGGAGTTCATGCTAAAAAGTCTTTAATGGCACATTCAAGCACTAGATAATTGCCCACTTGTATTGCCAATATATTTTCTTCTGTGATAACAACTGTGTGCAGTGTTTGAAGTGTTATGTCTATGTTTTTATGGCAATTTTGTCCCATCACAGTCATATATATAATGATTTTGTTTTTCTGCAGTGATTACATCCAACTCTGACTGCTTTCAACTATGTGCAATATGTTCTTTCAGATTCTCAACCTGTCATCACATTGTTTCCAAACCACCATGAGTTGATATTTGAGTGGAAACTGATTCCCCAAAACTCTTCTGATGCAGGAACTTCACATGCTGTACACTGTACCAGATTAACTCCCATATTCCCAACTGTTATTGAGTAGTTCTTCATCAGCTGGCTACTCAGGACCAAAATACTATAAACATTTGCATTCTCATAGTGCAAATGACAGGTTGCTTGAAAGCTGTGATTATCGGTCATGCATATTACTAATCATCTTGAAGCCATTACAGAGCACCAAAAACATACTCAAGAAACAAATCTCATATTTCTTCTCAGGGAAGTGTTTAGGCTCCTTTACAACTTAAACTTATCTTCTGCTTATGTTTCTATTCTTAGAGCTGGCAGATTTTCAAATGAAATGGTTGGCAACACTTGGCCAGTTAGTTGTTCCATACTGTTTCTGTGAGAGGATAGTCAGTATGCCCATGGGGGAAAAGAAGAAAATTGTGAATAAAGAGACTATCCTCATGAAGGTTAGTTTATAGATATATTAAAAAAATTAAAATGAAGCATTATATACAATTGAACATTAAGTACATTTACCATTTAATATCACATTTGCCAGTATCCAATAGAAAAGTGATTTTTTTAAATATTATACTTAGCTATTTATTTTGGTAGATTAGATAAATGGCTAATTAAAAAAAAAAGAAAAAAGAAAAAAATGTCCACATTCCAGCAAAGAGCTTGTAAAATTCTTCTACCTTTTTCTACTACATAGGTGGGTGAATATTTTCACTTAGTTCTTTCAGATTGTTTTAAATTAAAATATAGAAATTAACTTAATTTGGAATTAAGATTTAAGAGTGTTTGTCTAGAGTAGTGCTAAATATTTCAAAGTTTCATTCAAGTAAAAAAAATAACAAATTAAGTTTTTCATATGATTATTATATTATGTTAAAGATTTGATGAGTATATTTTCATTAAAATGTCACATATATTCAATAATATTTGTGAAATAAAGAAATTAAAAAGGAAGTCTTGTTAATAGTAAGCACGTGAGGTCTGATTAGTTTACTTTTAATTCTTACATACTTTCCACCTAAGTATGCATACTTATTTTATAGGAATATACTTTTATTTTTAGCATTTTCATGATTATAATTAGAATAAAATATATGTTATAATGATGATTTCTTAATAAAAAATTTAATTTGGAACTGTGAGGAGCAAAAAAATATCATCGTCGTTTCTCTGGACATTTAAGGAATACATCTAAAAGATACTATAAATAGTATATTAAATCAACCTAAAGTTTCAAAACACATTTTTGGTTGTTGCTGCTGAAAGAGGTTCACAGAATAAAAAAAAAATGTGAGGAAACTGCAACATAAATTATTTTATTTTCTCATTGACTGTGCTTATTCTTTTAATTTTTTCTACTTTTATCACTTTAGTAGCATGTCTAGCACTGAATCAAATGGTGATGGTGATAATGGACATCCTTGCTTTGCCCTTGATCTTATTGGAAAGGTCTCTAGTTCATCCTCATTATACCTATAATGCTGGGATTAGCTAGATTTTACTTATAAGAAAAGATTCACTGATTTCTATGATTTATATTTTAACAGGGATTAATGTTACATGTTCAGAAACTTTTTCTACATCTATTTATTCTATCGTTATTTTTGTTTGTCTTGTGATTACCATCATCAATCAAATTCATATTTTTTTCAAGTATTAAATTAGGTCCTGCATTTCTAGATAGTGTGTATCTATCTTGTTTGTATTATGTTTTGTGACATTTTGCTGGAGTCTCCTTGCTAATATTTTATTTTAAAATTTTGAATAAATTTTTATTAGAGTTACTGTTTTATAGTTTTATTTCTGAGTTTTTACTCTTTCTGGTTAGTTATTAAGACTTTGTGTATGTCATAAAAGAAAGTTTGTAGATCTACTTTTCTTATTTTTCAAACATTTGATAGTATTATAATTAATTTTAAAATACTTGGTAGAATTCACCAGTAAGTACATTTGGCCCAGGTTTGCTGACCTTCTTAAAGTATTCATTTAAGGCTTTTTTAAAAAGTTGGTTTTGTTTTATTTATTTCAATGTATTTCCCAAATACAATTTTACAAAATTAATTTTTTAAATTTTTTCCCAGGTTACCTGTCAATATAATTTTAGTCAAACACTAGGTTGCTTAAGCTCATTTATCAGCATGTATTGCATGCTTAATCTATTCCATTGGTTCTTTACTCTATTTTTTAATTCCAGATTATTTTGATGGTCGCCACTTTATAATGTAGTTTGAGATCCAGTACAGCTAAGCCACTTTCCTTTTTACTTTTCCCCATTAATTCCCTTAATATTTCAGGTGAATTTTATTATCATCATTCAAGGGTTTTTTTTTTTTTTTTGTTGTTGTTGTTGTTGTTGTTTTGATCTCTTCCTCCTAACCTCTCCTCCCCATTTTTGATTTCTTAATTATTTTTCCCTAGGATTGGTTTACTTAAGCCTTCTAGCTTTTTTTTTTTTTTTTTTTTTTACTGTTGGATTTGACATTTTTTATAAATGTTCATCTATCTTAATAAGATATTCAGTTTTATTAGCATATAACTGGACAAAATGATTTCTAAGATTTTCCCATTTTTTGACAGTTCACCTTTTGCATTTTTGAAACCTGTAGTGTGATTTTCCTCTTTCTTAAAAAAACAAATTAGCTAATAGTTTATAAATTTTATTATTCCCTCAAAAGGGTTTCTATTATTATTTATTAATGATATTTTTGCTTTCAATTGTGTTCATCCTTTTTCTGGTTTTTAAGGCTTCTATTTTGTGTTTATTTAAAAAAACTTGTCTTTCTCTTTCTTCATATATATGAGTAAAATATTATATAAATATATATATGAACATACATATTTATGCATAATGAGTTGCATACTCCATTAATCAATAAGTCTTTAACTCTCTTTTACTGCTAAAGTTATTTGGGAGATGTTTCCTTAAAGATGATTTGGGGCACATTTTCACTATTTCATAACGTCTGATTGTTGTCTTTCGCTTCCATGGAATCATTCATTATTTTTATGATTTGTTCTTTGAGCCACTAATTCTTTGAGATTGTTGTTTCAGTGACTTTTTCTTTTCACTCAATGTCATAGTATTCTAGGAGATCCGTGGCCTGAGCTTGGTCTCTGATTCAGAAAATGGGCCACCAAATCCAACCCTATTCTCTACCTTTCTCTGACCCTGTATTTCTGCCCTCTACTATCTTTTTTTTTTTTTTTAAAACCCTTGTACTTCGGTGTATTGTCTCATAGGTGGAAGATTGGTAAGGGTGGGCAATGGGGGTCAAGTGACTTGCCCAGGGTCACACAGCTGGGAAGTGGCTGAGACCGGTTTTTAAACCTAGGACCTCCTGTCTCTAGGCCTGACTCTCACTCCACTGAGCTACCCAGCTGCCCCCCTCTACTATCTTCTTTTATCCTTGCCCTGGTGTTCCTGGCTAGTCAAGCCCTGTAGACACTAATGAGGGGCATGCAGTTGAGCCTCTTCCCCATTCCCCATTCTTTTTATTTGATATTTCTCTCTGCAAGTACTAACCACAACTCTGAAGCCATCAGCACCACCCCAGCCATTATTTCTTCTGTGCTTTTTTTGGCCCAAACTGAACAGATTTACAGAGGAGTGAGGTGAGGGGGATGTTCAGTTGTTTTGCTTTTTTTAAATCTCTGAAGCTGGGTTTCATCTTCCCCCTCTACTGACCACTCCCATCCCTTCAGTCTTATAAGCTATTATAAAGCCTTTAAAAGATTTTCCAACTGTTAACTCTTCAGCTCCCCACCTCAGTGGAGGAGAAACTAGCAGTGAAACATAAAGCTTTTCCTCTCTTCTCTTCCTAGCTTGGACCTGAAAAACTCAAGTGACTTGCAGTCAAGTAGGTCCCATCGGACCCAGAAGAGGTAGCCTCGCTCTCCCTTTTTAGACTTTTTAGGGATCCCGTCAAGGTTCTGTTCCGAAATAATGAAATGATTTTTGGTGGATTTGCATGCTTTTATTGAGCTACAATTTCCCCCAGTAGATCTCGTGCCTGGTATTTTTTCATTAAATATGTCTCTCCTCTCGGGAGGCCAAAAGGACTATGTAGTCAGTGGTTTTCAGCCAGCCAAGTGTTCTCTTGCCCATTGCTGGGAAGGATGACGATGTACCGGCCTGGAAGGATAAAAGAATATTGGCTTTATCCAACTAGGCAAGTGACATAGACCTTGTTTGCCTTTTTTTTTTTTTTTAATTCATTAGATGTTTTTTAAACACTATGAAATATCACCCTCGAATACAGGCATTTCTAACTTTTTCTATTCAGATTCATTCTTTTAATGCTTATACCATCAGGCTCAATTTTCAGTTACTCCCTCTGAGTCCTGTTAAGGATTTTTAAAACAATCGTTTTTTTTTTTTTTTTTAATTCACTTTTACTCTTGTGTGGTTCTAGGCAGCGAGCATGCCTCCTTTCTCTCTTCTGTTTCTTTCGCTTTTGCTTTCATCATTTCACAGATCGTTTGGCAGGTTTCTGTGTATTCCGCACATATGTTGGTCTTCATGGCAAGCAGTTTTTTTTTTTTTTAAATCATCCAACATTTTAGGAACAATATCAAAAAGTTAACTGTGTAAACTGATGAGTTGCCGGGTAGGTGCTAGCTTTGGTCACTTTCACTGATGGCTGCCAGAGGCTTCTCCGGGCCGATTCCTCACCTGTATAATCCCAGCCCCGGTGAAAGGATCTTCTTCTTTTTCCTTTTGCTTTTCATTATTTTGGTCAATTTCAAAGCGGATTTCATTTGCATCTCTTTGATCTTTGTGGCTGCGGAACTTTGTTTCTGGTCATCCCTAACCACGTGTTTCCTCTTTGGCAAACTGGCTGTTCCTTTTCTTCGGCCTTTCTTTCTTTCGCCTCTTTGAAAGAGGATTGGCCTGGCCGGGTTCGAGCAAACAAAGGGCCTCTAAGAGCCTTTGCAGATCCAGGATCTCTTTTCCCGAAAGTGGCCTTTGGGCCTCCTTTCTGAATCGCACCCTGCCTTGAGTGTTTGTTTGTTTCTTTCTTTCTCTCCCCTCGGATAGATCGGAACAGCCGGCACGCAGAGAGGCTGCCTTTCTCCGGCAGCAGCCAAAAGAGGAGGCACAAAAATCACCGTCGCTCCTCCTCGGGGCCCCCGGACTCACGGAGCTGGCCTGGATTCCTGGATGCCGAGAGGAGGCGTGGAAAGGAGCTGAAGCCCTGGACAGTCTCGTGGGTGGCTCCGCTCCAGCGCTGCCGCACCTTGACTCCGGGAGCCCCGGGTGGCCGGAGCCACGGCACATTCCTGGTCATTGTTCAGCGAGCTAATAAAAAATCCCGACAGCCGCTCGCGGCTTTCTAGTGAGTGCGCTCCCTTCGCCACATCTCGCTACCTGTTGAGGCTGCAAAACGGCCTCCGAACAACCCCCCTCTCGGCTGTTCCCAGCTGAAACAGCCGTGTTCCCCCTTTTGGGAAAGCCGGTGCTTTAGGCAGGCCTTTGCTACAAGGCTTGACACTCGATGTGCGCGCATTAAGCCTCCCAGTTGCCTCCGAGCTGACAGTTGTTCGGGAATATTAACCACTTTCCTGCCAAGCGTTCAGGTGGTTTTTTTTTTTTTTTTTTGTGGGGGGGGGGGGGGGGGGGGGGTGGAAATCTCCCCTCCTGACCCGGCTCTGACCTCGGAGCTGCCGAAAGTGGGAGAGCAAAAGCCGATGGGCGATAGCAGGAATCGATCACCTTCCCTTCCTGATTGATAAATACGCCGGGTTTACCTCGTGATTACTGCACACAATTTTCTGTCACTGTTAATTTATGGAAAGACTTAACCTGGGAGGCGACGAAAGCAGCAGCGGCTTAGAATGAGAGCCGGCAAATAAATCTTCCCCCCGAAGAGTAGTCAAAGAAACCTCCGCCCAGGCTTTCAGGGTGCGCAGCCAGGCCGTGGACGTGGACAGAGCCACTGAGGCGCCGAGAGGAAGTGGGGGGGCCCTCAAGTGGCCTGCTCGCCCTCTTGTTGTTCTTCCGCTAATCATTTGGGGGGCTTTTAACTAGGGATAACGAGGCTCATTCCGGCCCCTAAGCTAGGAAAAAAGAGTCCCGGCCAGAGGGAAATCCATCCCCGCGCCTCGTTCGGTTCTCCTTTTTCCTGCGCCTGCCCGCCCTGCATCTGCCATCTGCGAGCTCACCTTCCGGCAGGCAGGAGCCCGACTCCGAGAAACTAGAGCCGAGGACGGATGCTGAGGGCTGTCGGTGCAGGTGCCCATCCTGTGCCGACATGGGTGCACACGTGCCACTTGATATGGCCGCGGCCTCTCCAAGTCCTCC
>NC_058131.1:724459937-724487093 GCF_016433145.1 Gracilinanus agilis
GAAGGAGAAGAAGGAGAAGAAGGAGGAGGAGGAGGAGGAGGAGGAGGAGGAGGAGGAGGAGGAGGAGGAGAAGATGGAGAAGATGGAGAAGTTGGAGAAGATGGAGAAGAGGAAGAAACAATAAAAATGTCCATCCCTTGAATGAGTTGGCATCTAATGGGAAAAATGACGCGTAAACATCTGTGTACCAAATATACTCCTTTAGAAAGATGTGTGTATGAACATGTCTCCTTACATGATGTGCATGTGTGTTTGGGTACAAAGGTGTGCAAATATGCATGACATGCACATATACATGCAAGGTAACCTGGAGAAAGCAATAAGCAGAACTATGGGAGAGTGACAAACGTGTCTTGCAGAAAGTGAACTTTTAGCTGAGACTTGAAAGAAGCTCGAAATCAAGGAGATAAAGACGGAGAGAACTGTAGGCCTGGGGACAGTTAGAGAAAATGGACGGCATCTGATGTCTGGTGAGAGAAAGAGCAAAGAGACCAGTGACCCTGGATTTTAGAGAGCATGAAGGAGACTACAGTGTAAGATCTTTGGAGAGACTGAGAGCAGCAAGGTAATGAAGGGCTTTACAAATCAAATAGAGGATTTTCTATCTTATTTATCCCGGAGATAATGGGGAGCCAGGGTCCTTTACTGACTGGAAAGGGTGGCGGTCCTCTCGGCACCCTCCAGATTTGTCCCTTTCCCTTTGTCTGTGAATTGGTTGTGTTCCCCTGGTACAATGGAAGGCCATTGAGGGCAGGACCCAGTTTGTTTCTCATCTGCATCCCTAGAGCCTAGCTTAGCAGCCAGGAGGACACAGCAGGCACTTAATGAATGCCCGTTGGAATTAAATTGAATCGGAGCTATTGGCCCCTGTAGATTATGCCCTGGAAATTGCGGGGGAAGTGGGTGAGGAATGTGTTGAGAAGATTTACTTCTGGGGTCGTTTGAGACCAGTCATCTAATGAGGCTGCCTCCTTTTTTCTCCTTCCAGGAAGTTATGTATGTTCCGTTGGTGAGAACACAGGCTGAGCAGGGAAGGAGCCAGCCACTCATTCCTTCATAATAGCAACTAATGTTTATCTAGCACTTGACAATTCCCAAAGAGCTTTACATGCATTACCTCATTTAATCCTTTCAACTTCTCCTGTCAGGGAGGCCACAGGGTCTCATTTGAGAGACTCAGAAAAACCTTGTGAAAAACTGCTAGTATTGTCTCCCTTTGACACTTCTGGAAACTGAGGCTCAGGGAGGTTAAGTGATTTGGCCAGAATCACACCGCTAGCAAGTGGTCGGGTAGGATTTGAACTCAGGTCTTCTCCTGACTCCACATCTCCTCTTTCATTTTGGCTCCCACATGTGCTAGCAGGCCCTCTTTGAGACGGTGCCCAAATATGGACTGAGAACAAAGGAAAAGGAAAAATGGCTTTAGGGAGGCTCGGTACTCCAGAGCAAAATTGTGAGGTATAACGATAATCATAACAATACTAATAATGATGAGGAGGAGGATAATAGTGACAATAATAATAATAATAATAATAATAATAATAATAATAATAATAATAATAACAGCAACAAAACAGCAACATCAATAGTCCAAAAATCTCAAACATAAAAGAATACTAGTAAAATAATAACTCGGAGCCCCATTTCTATCTGAATTTGATCGAATGAAATTATACCAATATAATAATAACAACAATAGTAATAATAATAATAGTTATAACAACAACTGTGATGATGGCAGCATTAATTTCTACTCTAGCAGTTTTGTTTATAAAAATGTTAGTAAAAGGTGCATGGCTGGAAACTAACGACTTTCCTGCCGTCTCTTTATTGCAAAAACATAATGAGGTAGAAGCCAAGAAGTAAATTCATCGCAAATTGTATTAAGGATTTTGGACCCAAATGAAGCTGTTAAAAACTACATCTGTAAAAATTGTGTAATTATTATGGGTGGGTAAAAATCTGGCAAGAATTATTTTCTTAAATAAGGCATAAAGGAGAACAGATGTGCCGTAACTGACACATTTTCCCCCAGTCTCACAAATTCTGTAAAAAAGGGAAAAAATTGATCTAGTTTATAAATTATTCTATTTATTATAAATTAGCCGGGGCTGCGGCAAACTCTGTTGTCTCATTTTCATCCCTGGGAAAAGGCAGAATTGTCCAAGGGAAGCAAGTTAATTTGTTTTATGGGGCATTGAGAAGCAAGCAAAGGAGAGAAAAAAAAAAAAAAAAGAATAAAAAATAAAACCCACCGAACGTGGGAGGATCCCGAGGTCAGAGCCGGGAAATGTCGGGGGCTGCAGGGAAATCAGGGGTGGGAGGGCCAGGTGACAGCGTCGGAAAAGGATCTCTGGAAAGGCAGCCCCTGTTCGGGGCTGGAGCTGAAGGAGAAAAATGGCCGAAGACAAAGATCGGGCAGCTGGGGTCTGGAAGTCATTAGAGCTTAGTGAAGACAACTGAATTCCACATTACCTTGGTGGATGTCTGCAAAGGCAGTTTGGGGAGGTATTCGAGCAAGGTTTACTTTTTGGAGCTTAGCAACATAAATTTGTTGTCACTGAACTATTAAATAAAATAGACACATGTTGGCAACAAGCGAGCAGCTGAGGGATGGAACTGATTAAGGGACAGCCAATGAAACGGGCCCGTCAGTGGCCCCGCTGCAGGACTGTAATATCCCATGACAAGACTCAATTGTCAAATTCAGCTAGAGTGTCCAGGATGCTACTAAAATTAAGCCAGAAATTCCTAGATTTATTCTATTTTTTTTTTTCCCCTCTACAGTTAGGAACAGGAAATGCCAGTAAGCTGTGAGAATCTAAGCAAGAAATCAGAAACGGGGAAGGAATTAAAAAAAAAAAAAAAAGAAAGAAAAAAAAAAAGGATGGCCTGAAATTTTATGAGATTTCTGCTATTAAGTCTCTAACAAATGCCTTTCCCCCCACCTCCCGATAAAGAGGCAATGTGGGATTTTAATTGGACTTTTGGCTTTTCTTCGTTTGATTTAAACCGAGGTCAGGTTTCAAACAATAACACTGGAACACCTGGTTAGCACGTCAGATGATATGTGTAGTTGTAAATTGTGGTTTTAATAGTCGCTCGCTGGGGTATTGAAAAGGGTCCCATTGTTCGCTTTGGCAGATATTAAAAAAAGTTCACGAACTACTGGGATTTCAGAGCTGCTCACATGATTTTAATATTCCTTCAGCAATATCATTCGATAATTTGACCCAACAAGCAAGCGGCCAAGGTGTGCAGGGGCGATGCTCGTGGGTGGGTCGGGGAATTAGGAGGCTCCCAGATGGTAACCTCTTTTTAGATTCATTTTTTTAATTTTTAAATTTAAAAAAAAATTTTAACCCCTTCCCTTCCATCTCGGAGTCAATACTGTGTATTGGCTCCAAGGCAGAAGTGTGGTGAGGGTAGGCCATGGGGGTCAAGTGACTTGCCCAGGCCTTTTTAGATTCATGACGACGGCCTGGGCAAGAGGGCTCTGGGGTTAAACCCGGATTCAATACAAATCTCAGTCCCAGTGTTTTACCGAGAAATGCAGAGCCTCCCCACGGTCCCTTGTCTATCTGAAAAGAGTCACTCAGTTAAGAAATCCTTAGCGAGCGCTTAACATGGACCCCCTTTTCTACTAGGTGCTGGAAAGACAAAGCCAATGGGAGCATCGTTGGGACACCTACGAGGCCACCCTCAGACCTCCTCCTGCTCCATGCGTGATGTCTGAGCAAACTCGCAGGAGATGGTCTCCCTGGGGAGAAACCTCACATTTCTCTGCCAATAAAACCTCCCCAAACTGGAAAGAAAAGCCTTAAACAGGAGCTTTTCTCGTCTAGTTAAAGGTAACTAGCCAGCTCTCATCTTCCCCGGGCAGCTGCTCTGTTCTTCTTGAGCCAGAGAAAGGAGTGCCTTGAAGCAATATTGGAAAGGGGGCGCTTTCCGCCTTCCTTGATAGTGGCCTATCTCCCCACTCGGGTCTGTGGGCCAGCCACTTCTCAGTGCCTGTGGAATCTTCCAGCAGTCTCCTCCCACCATGAGCCCTGCCTCGGCTTACCTCCTTTTTCACTCACCAAAAATGACCTTCAAACAGTTCCGTTGCAATGCCCAACGATACAAAGAGTAGGGGACCGCGATGCTTCTGAGTCATACGTGGGATGTGAGGCCTGGAAAGCACTGAGAAGATACCGAGCCCAACTTTCCTATTTTGCAGGTGAAGAATTGGGGTCCAGAGGAAGGATAAGAAAGGACTTATCAAAGGTCACTCTGCAGTTATAGCCAACTCTGGAAATTCAGGTCTTTGAACTCCTTAGACGGGTAGTTAAGCCATTGCCAATTGACTTCTGGGGATCTTTTCATTTTTCAAACACGATTCCCCATTTTAGAGAACAGCAAAGTAAGAGCCCTTGTTTTTTCCTGGTCAGGGTGTGCCTTAGACCTCCTCTCTGTCTGTGTCTTTCAGGCAGATTTATAAGGTGGAAATATGCCCGTCCCTCTCACCATCCCCCTAACTCTCTCTCTCCCTACATAGTTCAGCATGTGTTTTCTTGTCTCTGCATCGTTCTGAGATAGCCTGAAAGTCAGGGTAGGAAAGCAGACGGGAGCCTGGGGCTGGGTTTGAATCCTGCCTCAGTTGCAAGTAACAAAAATATCTCCGAGCCTCAGTTTCCTCATCTGTAAATTCTATATTTTAATAGCACCTACCTTATAGGGTTGTTGTGTTCATTAGTTTTTTTCAAGGATGTAAAGCAATAGAGGGACGGCAGCTACTGTTATTCTTTCTCCTTCTCTCCGGATTTTCTTAAAGGGTAAATCCTGATGGCTTCAGGCTTCAGTTCTGTGTGACACATTTAAGGAAGGAAACTGATGGGCGAGAGACCGGTCAAAGGACGGCACTCAGGATGGAGAAGGGGCTCAAGCCCATGCCAGGAGATGACTGGTCAATTATACGGCTCTTTACCCAGGAGAAGAAAAGACTTAGGAAGTCTTCAAGTATTGAGAGGTCTGTCACACGGAATGGAGACGTGACTCGTGCTGGTTGGCCCCGATGGCAGAACTGGGAAAAACAGACATTGCAAAGAGGGGAGTCAGGGCTGGTGTCGGGACATTTTTCCGAACCACGAGAACTGCCCTGATCAGGCTGGGCCATCTCAGCTCAGAGGCTGCAGGTGCTACTCCCGGAAGGTCTTCAGAGTCTGGATAATCATTCACCCATTATTTCAGCTATAAAGAGGAGGCAAAGGGTGCTGTGAGGTCCCGTCCACTTCGGACATCAGGGGACTCGGAATCTCCAAACGCAGGGCCTTCCCCCTGCTCCAGGGCTGTCCCTTCTCCTTAGCGCTATCCTCATTATGTGGGTGATGACCCTTAAGGAGTGTCTGGTCCTCCCATGCCCCAGTCACATGGTCTCTTCTAGCCTCCTTATCTGGGTAAATGTGGGTAAATGCATCATGCCTGGAAGATAGGAAGGGCTTCGTGAATGCATGTAGCCGGAAGGGCTGACTTGTTGTTCAGATGTTTTCAGGGGTCCATGAGCCCATTTTGGGTAAGTGAAGATACTGAAAGAGTTTGCCCTTTCCTTCTCCAGCTCATTTTCCAGAGGAACAAACTGAATTAAATGGGGTTCAATGACTTGCCCCGGGTCATGCGGCTAGTAAGTGGTAGAGGCAGGATTTGAACTCAAGTTTTCCTGCTTTATCTACTGCACCAGCTAGTTGCCTGGAAACCTGTAAACTCTTTGAGGGAAGGGACTCTCCCCTTTCCTTATCAGGTCTCCAGGTTGGAACACGTCTTCCAGATAGGAAGCGCTTAATAAAGATGCCCTCCCCGGCCCGGGCTTTCCTTTTTCTTTCATTGCAGTGTGCTGCTAATGTACACGGAGAAGCTGCGTGCCATTGGGGTCCGAACAATTCAGGAAGAGCTGTATTCAAGTCTTTCCTTGGGTACCAATCCGCTGGGTGAGCGGGCACAGGCCACTGCCACCCTTACACGGAATTCTCTATAGAGATGAGGTGGCCATCTGTTTGCTGAAAGAAGCCTCCACACTGGGACTCATCCACACTAAAACAATTCCCTGACTCAGTGTAGACTCTAAGAGATCACCTGAACACCATGGAAATAGGTCTTGATATTTTGCATATGTGAAACCCACTGGAATTACTCATTGGCTGGGAGCGGGGTTCTGAGGAGGGGAGGGAGAGGACATGAATCATGGAACCACAGAAGAATATTGGAAATCAATTAAATATTTAAACAAACAAACAAATAAATAAAATATTCTAAATCAATTAATTAAATATTTAAATAAACAAACAAATAAGTAAATAAATATTCTAGATCAATTAATTGAATAAAATTTTCAAAAAAGAAATTCCCTGCCCATAAGAAGCTGACATTCTATTGGGACGCTCCTTGGCCTAAGGCTTCTTTCCTAGGAGTCTGGTTCCGCATCCCTCCTGCTGTCCATTCAGGAGGGAATACTTTACTACATGGAGGGGGAATCCTTTCTTGAATGCTTTGTAAGAAAAGTTGGTGTCCAACACAAAGACAACCTCCTGGAGCAGAAAAGACTCCAGATAATTGAGGCAGGAGAGTGGAACTGCCATTCTTTTTGGCTTTGGGACCTTGGAAGAGTCACTTTCCTCCTCTGGGCAACGGCATTAGATCCTTTCTGGTTCAGTCAGTCAGTCAGCAAACGACCTAGGATCAGGAAGACAACATTTTAATTCTTCCAGTTGAGAACTGGTCAAAGGTTTCTGGTGCTAAAATGAGAGAAAACAATCGCAGAATCACTTCAGTCAGGGGGATAATAAAGGGAGGACCATAAAGAGGATTCCGTGTCAAATCAGCTTTTTCTACTTCGTGCCTAGAGTCTGGTCAGTGATACAGAACCATTGTTTGTTCATGGTCAACTGTGCTGTGGGAGGAGCTGAACCTCTGGAATTGGATGCTTCTGTTCCAGTATCCAGAGCTGCAAAGGCCTTTGGGAATCAGGTCATCCATGCCCTTCCTTTTACGTTTGAGCAGTCAAGATTTGGAGTGAAGAACTACTTACCCAAAGACACATCACTATGGGGTAGCAAAATTTGCCCTTTGGCGGCTCCTCTGACTGCACGTTAAAATGCCTTCTCCGTGTGTTACCTTGAGGGCTCTACAGATAGGAAGAACACCCTTAAAAATGTTGAGAAGAGCCAAGCAACGTTCTAGGAGTGGGCAATGGATGGATGTCTTTCTTCCCCTTCTCAATCTTTCAGAACATTTGCATGCTGTGCAGTTATGAATAACTCTTCTCTAAAAGCACGCTAGACTGTTTTTCATAAATCCACTCGTACCCGGAGTTGTTTTGGCTTTGTTTTTTTCTGCTCCCCACTCTGTCTTCCTTTGATAGAGTCTTTAATTGGGGTTTTCTTTTCCTTTTTGAAGTTGGATTACTTGAGATTATTTAATTAACATTCTGTTATTTGGGCTATTTTGTATTTTTGAAGGAATTAGTCTACTTCTTACATGTTCTTCGTTGGTATACAATTGTGTATAGTAGGTTATGGATATTCTTGTTCTTTCTTTCTTTTTTCATTTTTAGTAGTGCATTAGATAGAATGTTGAGTCTGGCATCAAGAAGACACGAATTCCAATCCTGTCACAGAAACTTATTAGTTTTGTCATCCTACGGAAGATGGTTAACATCTCTCAACCTCACTTCCCTCATCTATAAAATGGGGATAATCATGGCACCTGCCTGATACGGTTTTATTGAGGATCAAATGAGTTAACATTTATCAATCATTTTGTAAATTTAAAAGCCCTACACAAATGCCAGCTATGATGATCTATTTTTTGAATCTTTGGGGTAACCTCATATCTTCACCAATTAAAATCTTAAAGTTGACTCAACTTTGATTCTGGTCATTTTTTAAAGCGTTATTATTTCTCTGATCTTTCTCATTTCTGATTTATCTGTTTTTCCCTCTAATTTTCAAGATTTCTTAACTTGGGTTTACTTGGATTTATTTCTTGAATTTCTGAATTTTCTGGAATATTCAGTTCATTAACCCCTTCTTTTTCTATTTTGTTAATACATTATTTAGTGTTAGAATTCTTCCTCTAAAGACTGTTTTAGTATTATCCCAGACATTTTAATGTTTTTTTCTTTCACATATTTTTCATTTTTTCCATGATTTGTGCTTTGACCCATTTGTAATTGGATTCCTGTTATTAAATCTCCATTGAGGTCTGTGCCTTCTGTTTGTGTCCGCAGAAATGAGCGAGACTCTATTGTGCTATCATGGGGAAATTATTTATTTACTATTTCTGCCTTTTTTACATTTCTCGGAAATTTCTCCTTGCTCTAATATAGTATCTTACTTTTTGTAAAAGTGGCATATAATGCTAGAAATGGTGCCTATTTTTTAGTATCCTCATTCATAAGATGATGTGAAAATTTATCTCCAAATTCTCCAACAATGTATTCAATTTGATATTTTCCCTTTACTAAAAGTACTTTAGATTTGTCAAACTCTGAGAGAACATTAAAATCTACTGTTATTGTTGCAATTGGAGAAGGAAACACTATCTTTTTGCAATTCAGTTTAATTTTTATTTATTAATTTAGAGGCTTTGCTATTTAGTTACCCTGGTAAATAGAAAGCTAGAATTGGAGTCTTGAAAGAACTGAGTTCTAATCCTGTCTTAAACACCTAACTAGTTGCATGAGCTTGGGAAATTCATTTCACTCAGTTTCAGTTTCCTTATATGTAAAATGAGGATGATAATTCAATCTATCTCACAAGGTCATTGTAAGGATCACATGAGATAATATATTTTAAGTGACATAAATAACGAGGTGGCACATAAATACTGGCTATTGTTATTTTACTGATGTTGGTTAGTTGCTTTTGGATTTTTTAAGCAACATTTTAAGATGTTATCAGGTGAATCTAAAAAAATCCATTATATTACATTAAAGCAGATGCATAATTTCAACTCTCTGTGTATGTATTTGTTTTAAAATGTGTTTCTTGTAAACCACAGATTATAAGATTTTCTTTATAAATTAAATTGATTGCTCTCTAATTTAACTGGATTGTTAAAACCATTTACATTTAAAGTTTTAAAGAGTGAGATTCATATTTTCCTCTATTTCCATTTCTAGTATTTTTAATTTGTATTTTAAAAATCTGCTCATTCTCTTTTAAGTCAAAATTTTGTTTTGTAATAGTTTTAATTAATCCTTTCTCATATGGTTCTTTTCTCACAAGTTCTCCCCTACCTTAAATTCCCTCTGTGAAATGTCAAAAAAATTCCCTACATTAAGAGTTGGACTTAATTTATCGATTTTTGAATTTTATTTGGTCATCTCTTCCTTTCCTTTTTCTCTTCTTAATTAAATAATTAGTTCAAAATCTTCTTCTTCTCTCTTCTTTTTGTGTGGTTGATTTCTACAATTTTCCTAAGCCTTTTTCTTTTTGTTAATTTATTTTTCTTTTATTGATTAATTATGAAAATTTTCATGGTTACATGATTCATGTTCTTTCCCTCCCCTCCTCTCACCCCCTTCCCATAGCCGAAGCACAATTCCACTGGGTTTTACATGTGTCATTGATCAAGACCTATTTCCATATTATTGATATTTGCACTAGAGTGATCACTTAGAGTCTACATCCCCAATCATATCCCCATTGACCCATGTGATCAAGCAGTTGTTTCTTTTCTGTGTTTCTGCTCCCACAGTTCTTTCTCTGGATTGGATAGCATTCTTTCTCATAAGTCCCTCAGAAAGAAAGCTTCTAACATAGTGAGCTTGAGCTCCCTTTTCTAACCAATTTCTATCATTGCCTTTTTACATTTTGCTCTATCATCCCCTTTTTGCTATTGAACTTCCATTTGTCAGGGAAATAAAAGAGTAGGGAAGCCCTGCCTTACAATATATATTACACTAGCCCTTCTCATGATCATTTTCTTTTCTATCTGGCATGCACCATGCCTGAGGAAAAATGTTGACTATGGAGAAGCAATATTCTGACAGAGGAAGAGGTTTCCCTATGCACAAATTAACCCAGGATTAGACCCATTTGGTCCCCACCTGCATTACAAACATTTATTCCTTTTCCCCATGGCAGGTTTTTTTTTTTTTTTTTTTTTTTTTTTTTTTTTTTTTTTTTTTTTGTGGCATCCCTCTCTATTGTTGAGCTATTATCACTTCCTTTTCCTCTGTCACTCCTTTCATCACATTCTTATTCTTCTAGAGCTCTTCTGCTTGCATTAAGAATGTGCTACTATTTTACCCATCTTTGACCATCAAACACTCTCCTCCGTTCTTCACCTACCTTTTTACTGTTGATGCACAACCTGCCTCCCTCTCTGTCCCAGGCTTTTATTTATTTTCACAAAAAGCACAGATTCACTTTAAGCCAAATTGTGGTGGTTAGTTAGCCTATACTGGTTCAGGTCTACTCTACCACTATGACTTT
Organism: Gracilinanus agilis; assembly: GCF_016433145.1. Taxonomy (NCBI): domain Eukaryota; kingdom Metazoa; phylum Chordata; class Mammalia; order Didelphimorphia; family Didelphidae; genus Gracilinanus; species Gracilinanus agilis. The sequence continues at coordinate 724,470,410 of NC_058131.1, forward strand.
TCCTTCTTCTTTACATTCTATTTTGTCTTTGTATGCTTGAATATTAACATAAAATCATTTAATTGTCCCACATAAATGAAAATCTTTATGAAAATGTTGATTTATTTGGTTACTAATGTTGTCCTTGGTGGTTCTATTTAGTTTTATTATATTTCTTTTAAGGGTTTGGTATTTGTATGTTGACTGTTCTTTCTTTCCCATATGCAAGGATTGCCTCAGATGCTACTCTTTTCGTGGACATCCTATTTAAGACTCAAATTTTCAAGGTATGCCATTTTGGATTGTATTTTAAGATTCTCTTGTGCTTGGGAAACCATATCACATTCCCCTTTATATTCTCTAATGGATGTAGAATGGTCTTATACTATTCAAATTTTCTTTTCTTTATATTTGAAAGGTTTTCTCCCTTCCATTTCTAAAATTTTTCCCTGTGGAATTTGTTAAATTTTTCCATATTGTATGTTTAAGATTTTAAGGTGGAGGATTTTTTCCCCTTGAGACAATCTGTGAATGATTTTGAATGGTTCTTTTTTGGGGTGTTCATAAGTTCTCAGTAGATATCTTCTCTTATGATCTTCAGGGTCTTAGATATCATTTGTTCTCTTGGAGAACAGATAATCCTTAAGTTAGGGTAAGGGTATCTTTGCAGAGTCAATCTTCATGATCAATGGCTTTTGCTAGTAAAGGGATCATATGTTCTTTTAATATTGTTTCCTTTTGGTTATTTTTTATTTTCTTCTTCCATACTGCTCTTTACATAAATATATTTGGATGCCAAATGCTTTGTTCTCATTGATGTCTTCATAGAGACCTCTGTAGATTCAAGTGTATTTTTTTATTCTTAATCATTTCTCCTGTGTGAGACATAAGTTCTAACATTTGTCCTCCTCCTTTTTAACATGTAAACTTAAAAAAAATCATCCTTTCTTCTAATTTTAGATTCTCCTTGTTGAATTATCTATAGACACACTCTTTTTCTTTAAAGATTATATCAATTTTATCTTCTCTGCTCCATTATATTCTTTAGTCATTCACTTTCTGACTCCCTATCCTTTATTTGATACTATAGTCTCAGGAGGAGACAACAGAGCTGTCTCAGAGTCCTCCCACACTGGAGAATTTACTTTTCACCACTCTTGGTGCCTACCCTAGGTAGATTCTACCAGGATATGGCTTTCATATTTTCATATTTCAACTTTTCGAAGTTTCCTTGTATTGTATCCTACTCGTTGTATTTGTCAGATTAAGAATAATGTCAAGTGGCCCGATAGAACATTTCAGGGGGTCGCATCCGCCCATCACTGATTTAGGCCAATGGTTCTCAAACTTTTATGCTGATAATGGTTACTCGTAGCATGGCATATTCTTTGTCATAGGAAACAGTGAAATTTAGAAGAATTGGGAGACTTACTTGTGTGCATCCCTTTTTCCTGGGGCACCTGTTCAAAATTTCTAACCTACTACTAGCTGAAGTGGTGTCCCAAGAATCTCTTCTTCACCATTTTTGTTAAGTGTTCTTACATGACAGACCAGCCAAAGTGGCACTGCAGTAGGAAAAAATAAAGTTGAGCTCTCCTCTACTACTCTTCCACAAAAATATAGAAAATGCACTAGACAGAATAAGTCCCTGGTTTAAGCAAATCCAAGTAAAAATCTCAGTGATTCATTTTTCCAGACTAGGCTGTCTTTAGGAGACAAAGAGAACTGCATATCCTGGAGTCAGGGTCATAATTGCGAATGTGAAAGGCATGAAATCACCCCAAAAATGGAAGAAGATAACAGACTCATTTATAAGATAGAATCCAAAATATATGTTGTCGACAAGAATTAGATAAAAATGAGTGTCATTATAAACAAATTAGATGAACATGGAAAAAAAAGTGCCTGTCAGAGCCATGGATGGGGAAATGGTCAAGAGATAGAAGGCTCACAGATGGTAAAATGGGTGTTTTTAATTGTATTAAACCGTTTTGTATAAATAAGCCAAAAAATAGAAAAGAAACGAATTAATAGGGAAAGTGGTATTTTTAGCAAATTTCTCAGCTAAAACTTTTGTTTTTAAGATATGCAAGAAACTGATTCTAATTTGTAGGGATAAAAGTCATTCTCCAATTAATAAATGGCCAAATGACATGGATAAGTGATTTTAGAAGTCAAAGCTATCAACAGCTTTTATTATTGTTGTTATTGTTATTATTATCATTTCCATATTTTATTTTGTCTTTCTTTTTGTGGTTTTTAAATATTTTATTTTCTCAATTACACACAATAAAAATTTTCAACATTTTTTTTCTAAAATTGTGAGATCCAAATTCTCCATTTTCTCCTTTTCTTCCCCTCTTCCCTGATATGGTAAGCAATTTTATCTGGATTATACATATATAATCATGTAAAACTTATGTCCTTATTGGTTATTGTTGTGAAAGAATACTCATATAAAAACAAAACCCCCAAATAAAATGCAAAATAAACTAAAGGTGAAAAATATTATGCTTTGGTCTGTCTTCAGACTCCAATAATTCCTTCTCTGGAGGTAAATAGCATTCTTTGTCATAAGTCCTTCACAATCTTCTTGGATCATGATATTATTGAGAAAGCTAAGTCTTTCACAGTTGATCATCTTATAATATTGCTGTTACTGTTTACATTGTTCTCCTAGTTCTATTTACTTCATTCTGCATCATTTCATTTAGGTCTTTCCATTTTTTTCTTTCTGAAATCATCATACTCTTAATTTCTTATAGCATAAATGTATTTCATCACAATCGTATACCACAATTTGTTCAGCCATTTCTTAAATGATGGATATTCCTTCAGTTTCCCATTCTTTGCCACCACCAAAGAGTTGCTACAAATCTTTTTGTACAAATAGGTCTTTTGTCCCTTTTTGGATCTCTTTGGGATATAGACCTAGTAGTGGTATTGCTGGATCAAAAGTATGCGCAAATTTGTAGCCCCTTCGGTATAATTCCAAATTGCCCTCCAGAATGGTTGCGTAAGTTAACAACTCCTCTGACCATACATTAGTGTCCCAATTTAGTCACATCCTCTCCAACATTTATCACTTTTCTTTGCTGCTGTATTAGCTATTCTGAGAGATGCAAGGCAGTACTTCAGAGCTGTTTTAATTTCCTTAATCAATAATGATTTAGCATATTTTTTCATACAATTATTGATAGCTTTGATTTCTTCATCTGAAAACTGTCTGCTTAACCTTCAGCCATTTGTCAATTGGGGAATGACTATTTTTTTATAAATGTGACTCAGTTCTCTATATATTTGAGAAATGGGGCCTTTATCAGAGAAATTTGCTATAAAATTCCCCCAGTTTATTGTTTCCCTTCTAATCTTGTTTACATTGGTTTTATCTAAAGCTTTATGAAAATTCTCTGTTAATAACTAGAATGTGAAACCAAGGTTCTACTTCATATCCATCAAATTAGAAAAGTTGAGAGAAAAGGAAAATTATAAAGCTGGGGATGCTGTGAGAAGGTAGGTACAATAATATATTGTTGGTAGAATCATGAAGTGGTCTGGAAAGCAGTTTGGAATTATATCCAAAAATTATTATATATATTGTATATTCTCTTTGCCACAGCAATACAAATATTAGGTCCAAATCCCAACAATGTCAAAGAAAGGATCATGATGAAACACATTCCCACTTTCTAAAAGCAGTGATAGACTCAGAATGCAGATTGAGAAATGTCTTCATTTTAGATATGGTCAGCATGGTGATTTATTCTTTTTGACTTCACATTTGAAATAAGGATTTTGTTTTTCTTTCTTTTTCAGTGGGGCGAAGAGCAAATCAGGAGAAGAAAAAAACTGATTTTCATTCATTGAAAAATTAAAGTTAAATAAAATTTTGAAGCACTAAAAATAATCTAATAGACAAAAGGTCACATGGACTTCACTTGATGACTTGTAGGGTGGGGGAACCCACTGTATCCTTTCTATTTTGTCTGTCTCTAGTAAACTCTATATTACATTATGTTATATTATGTTATACTATGTTATATTATAAATTACATTATATTAATTCTATTAATACATTATATTAATTCTATTCTAATTATATAATATTCTAATATATTATTCTATTGTTAGACTATATTATATTTTAAATTATATTACATTAATTCTATTATCGAATTCTACTAAATCTAAAATATTCTATCTAATATATGTGTTATATTCTGTTATGTCATGTTATGATATTGGCATTTGCGTCGCCACCTTTATGTCTGAGAGACCAGGAGATTTTCATAGACACAGGTCTCTAAAAGTAGAGGTTGTAGATAAACAGACTTGTACAAAAATATTTTTAGCTGCGCTCTTTGTGGTGGCAAAAAACTGGAAAGCGAGCGTATGCCCTTCAATTGGGGAATGGCTGAACAAATTGTGGTATACTTTGGTGATGGAATACTATTGTGCTCAAAGGAATAATAAACTGGAGGAGTTCCATGTGAACTGGAAAGACCTCCAGGAAGTGATGCAGCGCGAAAGGAGCAGAACCAGAAGAACATTGTACACAGAGACGGATACATTGTGGTAAAATCGAATGTAATGGATGTCTGTACTAGCAGCAATGCAATGACCCAGGACAATTCTGAGGGATTTATGGAAAAGAATGATACCCACATTCAGAGGAAGAAGTACAGGAGTGGAAACACAGAAGAAAAACAACTGCTTGAACACTTGGGTTGATGAGGACACGATTGGGGATGTAGACCCAAAAAGACCACACCAATGCAACTATCAATAATATATAAATAAGTCTTGACTGACCACACATGTTAAAACCAGTGGAAATGCCAGTTAGCTAAGGGGGGGGGGGTTGATGGGGTGAAGGGTAAAGTAAAAACATGAATTATGTAACCATGGAAAATTTTTCTAAAAATAAAAAAAATTTCAAAAAAAATTAAATAAAAGTAGAAGTTGAAGTGCCTTTGGAGTCTATTGAGTCCACTCAATTTTATAGATGAAGAATTTGGGGCTTAGAAAGGGGGATGACTTGCTCATAGCTATACAGGAAAAATTGATAGAGGGAAATTTTGAACTCAGATCCTCCGACTAGAGATAAAGATAAATTGGTCTTACTCTGGAGACATTTCAGTATTGTCTGGCTCCCAGCACTGAAAAAAGTGCTCTGCACAAAACTGGAATTTCATAAATGTTTGTTAGTTGGACAAGTGAATAAATTCATGAATTCTTTCTTACAAAAAGTCTCTCTACTTTTCTTGAATTTCCCTCTCTATTCCTACCCATCTTTTGAGGGGAGGAAAGTGTGCAATAATGACCTCCATGTTCCCACAGTCTCTGGGTACTGGACCAAATGTTCACATGTATATGCTTAGAAAATAACTCGAGGGGGCAGCTGGGTAGCTCAGTGGATGGAGAGCCAGGCCTAGAGACTGGGAGGTCCTGGGTTCAAATATGGCTTCAGACACTTCCCAGCTGTGTGACCCTGGACAAGTCATTGCCTACCCTTACCACTCTTCTACCTTGGAGCCAATACACAATTGACTCCAAGACGGAAGGTGAGGATTTTAAAAAAGAAAAAAGAAAAAAGAAAATAACCTCAAGGCCAAGGAAAGTAAGCTTACATGGCTAAGGACAACAAATAAGCAGAGTCACACTTGATATTGTGTGTTTTTTGGCCATCTTGAATTCATGAGCTTCTCCACACATACAGTCAATTTCTGGACTATTCCTATGGCCAAAGGAACATGTTGGTCTTTTGACAGGCCCCCCAGTCAGTTGGAAGAGTTGGAGTGTTGAGCCTGCTATTGTTTCACAGTAATTCTGTTTGCCTCTTGATGCAGCTGTGGTAATCATGGCCCAACTGGGAGTGTTTGGCATTAAAGCATTGGCTGCACTGTGCCAAGAGTTGAACTGTGTTGGTTCCCCCCCACACACACACACACACTCTACATAACCCCAGACATCTAGATATTTCAAGACAACTGTATGAATGGATGAATCTTCCAATCTGTACCCCAAAGTTAGGTGCCATCCATGTACTTTAGCTCCCAGGCCTAGAGGTGCGATTCCATTGGACTACCCAGGCTAGAGAGGTTTGGCCTGACCATTATCCCATCCTGTCTTTATGGCATCTACAGTGCCTTTATAGAACCAAAATGCATGTTTGTTATACTTGGTCCACGACTGTTCCAGTACACTGCATTTATTAGATACTTACTCTTGTCTCAGGCGCTGTAAGAAGCATTGAGAATACAAATAAAAGTGAGGGATATTTCAGGCTGATCAGGCCACAAGGGTGGCAGAGGATGTTTCAGGGGAACAAAGCCCCAGGAGCTGAAGGAAGTTTCAGGACAAGCCAGAAGCTCGTATATTTGTTTAGGCTTTTCTCAGTCATGCCCAATTCTGTGCTCTCCTTGGGGAAGATACCAGGGGCAGGGGCTGTAGTCTACTATTTCCTTGTCCAGATCATTTTTACAGATGAAGAAAGTGAGGCAAACAGGACTAAATGATTTACTGAGGGTCACAATGTTTGAAGCCTGGTTTGAACTCTAGAAGATGAGTTTTCCTGACTCCAGATCCTATAGGATAGGGCCTATACTAGGCCCTGTGACACCTGGCTGCCCCAAGGAATGGCTTTGAAGTCCAAGACATCAGTCATGGGTCAGGGTTGGCCCATAGGGTTCAAAAGCTTTACCAAAGGTACATGCATAGTCACTGGCAGAGTCGGGTCTGAAGCCAGGCTGTCATTACCCTTCAGGTTTCACCCTGATGCCTCTCTCCAAGGTACCTCTTCTCATTCGCTTTTGTTCCAGTATTTCTATAGGTCAATTGTGCTCATCAGCAGGGGAAAAGTTGTAACTCCAGGACTCCTTGGCTATGATGATGCTTACTGATATCTTTCTCCAAATTCTTCACAGTAGATCCATCCAAAATGAAGAGGGATTATACATATATTTTTCCTATGTTAATTGGGAAAGGGGAGATGTCTTTAAATATTACGTGGTACTTTCTTTAATGAGGCAACTGAATGAAAAATAAACCAACAATACCAATTTCACTACAATGAGAGTCAGAATGTGTACCAGAGAAGACACTGGAGTTGGAGTTGGATGACTCGGGTTCATAAACTCCCTGGACCAATGACTAGTTATGTGGTCTTGAGCAAGACACTTGACCTTTTTGAGCACAAGGCTCATTATCTACATAACAGAAATGACAACACTTGTATTGCCTGCTGCCCAGAATTATGACCAGGGGAGTGTTTTGCAAACTTTAAGGTGTTTCAGTAACCTGACTCATGGATATTCCAACCTCAGCTTTTAATATTGAAAGAGCTGTCTGAGTTCAATGAGGGAGGCTAAAGCTCCCACTTTGGGATTCATGGATAAATTTAGATATAACTTTTCCAATGAGAGGATCCCTTGGTTTCTCTCTTCTCTTCTCTTCTCTTCTCTTCTCTTCTCTTCTCTTCTCTTCTCTTCTCTTCTCTTCTCTTCTCTTCTCTTCTCTTCTCTTCTCTTCTCTTCAATTTTCTCTCCTTTCTCTCTCCCTCCCCAAAACATGTTTATAGTAGGGGTTTTTAACTGCATAAGATATCAAATACATAGGATCATAAGAAAAAGCAATTACCTTGAAGTATAGTTTTTTTTTTAATTTAGGAACTCTAGTTAAGAAACCTTGTTTTAAATATATAGATGCTAGGCAGATAGAAATGTATATATTTAATGGAACTTTTCATTTCACTAATGTAAAGAACTCTCAAGGAAGAAAACCTTTAAGAATGCAAGTCATCACCTAATAAATAGCTAAATTATGGCTTTAGAAAGTTGCCTAGGGCACCGAGAGGGCAAATGCCTTGTTTAATGTCACCTAGTACCTACATGTTTAAGGAGCAATTGAACTCAGGCATTCTTCAGGCCTCTACCCATTATATCACAACACCTTTCGAGTAAAGCCAAGTATTTTCTTGTTCTTTTCTTCCTTCCCTACTTTTCTCTTTTCCATTCTTTCTCCCCCTCCCTTCCCTTCCCTCCCTCCTTTCCTTCCTTCCTTTTCCCTCCCTTCCTTCCTCCCTTCCTCCCTTCCTTCCACCACGCAGTCCGAGCTCCTCTTGGCCGAAACCATTCAAATACTGTCTTGGCTGCTTAGGTCCCTGTAATGGCAGGACTCTAATCCGTCTATATTAGCTTAGTTGAAGGAGGTCAGTGCTATTTATAACTCTAGCCATTAGGCTGAGTTTTCTTTCAGGGCCGTATGTCCTGTTATGTAGAATATTCAGGAGTCTCCTCTGAAGTGACCTCCTCCGACAGTGTCACGGTATGGAGGAGACCCTGATTTCTTTCAGCACCAGCCAGAGTACCTTAGGCAGGGAAGGTGCTGCCAAGCGCATTGAGATCTTCCTGGCAGAGGAAGGATATTCTGGGTTGCATTTCCGGACCAGCCTGCTTACTGATAGTCAAGGCTGGATATCTGGGCCTTCCTCTGTTCAATAAGGTTTACTAAGGTGTGGAATTCCCGCCATGGGGGTCATGCAATGAGCACTCGCCCTCAGGTTCCTTTCTGGTGTTTTGCCACACAAGCTACATGACCAAAGTCGCTCATGCTGTCTTAAAAAGACGTTCGTCTTCCTTTGTCCATGCAGCGTACGACGAGAGGCACTGAAGGGTCAGGAATCGACAGCCGGCATCAAGTTCACGCGCTGCCTCTGACACAGCCTTGCTGGGTGACCCTGAGCAAGTCATTTAGCCCTTTAGCGCCCAAGGTAGCTCGGCAGAACCTCCACTGGGCATTTGTCACAAGAATGGAATACTAGATGGGGTCAAACACAAAGGAGCGAACAAGGAGAAGGTTTGAACCGAGACAATTTGACAAGCTTCAAAGGCCCTCCGCCCTAGAGGATTCTGACTTTCACCTGGGCCCAGGTTCTGGTGGCTGGAAGCAGAGAAGCCGGACATCTCTCAGGGAGGCCCGGCCATCAGCACCTGACATCTTTGGGAAAGAAAAAGAGAGCCAGGAGGAGAGCTTTGCTTTGTCCCATTCGCTTTCTGTGTCCTTCATCTTGTCCTCTCCAGTGCCAGGTTGTCCACCACTCTCACTACGTAGATGCCCGATTGCTCACTCCTTCCAAGAAAAACTGGCTGGGGGGAGCAGACAGTGGCCAAGCCCCCTCCCAGCTCTCAGCTCAATGAGATTCTCCTTGGCATGCCTCTTCCCATTGGAAGGGAGGACTCTAGGGCCATTTTCCACCTCTCTGGGCCCCGGGTATGAGGTGGGGAATGTCTCCCTTTGGGCCTGGGGAGGAATCTCCTTGGAATGTTTCCTTTGTGAGCGTTTGTCCAGGAGATCCAGGCCAGGGCAGTGCCAGGCGGCAGCCGTGCCCGCTGCTTTACAGAAATCATGACAATGTCTTCATTTTGATGGGATTCTCGCCTTTTTGCTTGGAGGAAGGAGCTCTCAGAGGACTCCAGGGCCAGGGCGGGCGGTGAAGAATCAGGTCTGGGAGAGCCCCAAATAGGCTTTGGGACCCGAGCGTCCGTGCCCCCAGCCTCCATCCTCCGGTATGGATGGGAAGGCTTCTCCGGCCCCCTTCAAGACTCCGGGCAGGGGAGGCTAAAGACTCCTGACCTCGCGTACTACGGTTCAGGGGGCCTTCGTTAAGGATGCCCACACCCACCTTTCCCGGGCCTGCCTCTCTCATGTGACTTTCTTAAGCCTCCTCTCAGCCCCCCTTTATGGGTTTCCGTTGATACACAATTAATCTGTTCTCTGGCGAGGGGAGAAAAAGCAGGCAGCACCTGAGGAGGACGAGTGTCAGATTCTAATCACCCTCAGCAGCTGTTGTCTCGGCATCACCTCTGGCCGACATGGGGGATGCTGCGAGTTACCACTCCTCGCCACAGCCCACCTCATTAGACTTGACCTGCCCAGCTGGGGATTTCATTTGTGTTTTTTAATGGGCCCGGAGCCCGCACATCACGACACCTTATGCAGCCGGGCTCCTTTGTATCTCGGACAAAAGAGAACGAGGCGATTTGAGGAAAATCAAAATTGAGGCCCGATCCTCGTGGCTGGTGGGCTGCCCACCGGAAGGGAGAGAACCTTCTCAGCTGCCCACTGTGGAAGGCAGAGCCGGGCTGCCTCTCGGAGAAGATAAATGCCTCTCCTGGCTTTGAAGCTCTCCGAGTTTGTACATCGCCTACAACAAACCGTCATTACGGGGCCCTCCGTGCATTTGGCAGCGTGAAGACAGTCCGCACATGGCCCCGGCTTCAGTCGGCACTTTCTGGTTTCCAGAGAATGTAGACCCCCCCCCCAAAAAAAAAGAGCCCGGATTCCTTTCTGTTGGACTATTGGCCACCCGAGAAGAACCCCGGTCCAGGCGGAGGTCAGAGTCTGTGGAAGAGGAGATGCTAAAATGGTGAGGAGGGCGAGGGGGGAGCTCGAAAAGAATAAATATCGCTGGTTCCTTTTCCCCTTTCCATTTATGTTTGTAATAAACTCACTCTCATACAATTAGCCTCAATTGTTTTGCTATCTTCAGAGGCAATAATCTGGGAAGCCTGGGGATTCGGGGAGTAATCCGTCTACCTGTGTTCATTTACCCAAATCACTATGGTTACAGGCAGGGCCAAGTGTTGGCTGGGAGGATCCTGGGAGCCCCCTTTCCCGCTCCTAATGACCTTTCTGCTCCTCCAATAACATCCCCCAGCCGGGGAGGCCGCCCGGCCCATTAAAGCCAATTGCCTCTCTAGTTACTGAGGGACCTGGGCTTTTCCTCATTTATTTTCTCCGTCTGATGTAACTCACATGCCACTTTCTTGTCTTTAAAGAAGGGGAAAAACTGGGGATTATTGATTTGCTTCTGAACAGAAGACCAACCTAAAAGCCCCAATGAATTGTCACTCATTATTGAAATTACTGAGCACTAATTAAACTGGCAGCCCAAGTCCCAGCAGGCCACACTCATCTGAAGCTGAAATCCAGACACTTGGACAGTGGAGGAGAGGCAGCGTTAGCAACCATCGGGCCGGTAATAAGCTTTGCATTAATTTTTTGTTTCTTAAAGGCACACCGCCAGGGTTGGCAGAGCCCAGGCAGCACACTGCCTGGAAGAAAGGTGAGACGTCTTCAGTCTGGGATGGGCTTGGGAGATGCCACCCAGCGCAGGCTCCCCAAAGAAAGGCGAGCCCCTCGTCCCCTGGTCCCTACCACAAGCACCCCAGGATCCCCGTCACTATGCCTAGGCTGGTGTAGGGCTGCCTTAGGGGTGCCGGGCGAGAAAATCCCAGTGAAGGAGAGGATTGGAAACTGAGGCCCGTTATGGGCTTGGGGGTGGCTTGCAGGGCACCAGGAAAGGCTGAAGATAACTCTGGATGTGGAGAGCCAAGTGGAGAAAAATGCATCTTTGGCCTATTTTCTCAGAATGCACAAACTCCCTATTAATTATGCATAGCCGTGCTTAATCAAGCTTCTTTTGCTGTGTTGACTGTAACCCCTCATTTGCTCCGTTTCAGGGGGGCAGGTTCAAAGGGGGATGGGAGTGACCCAGCCAGTCCAGGGAGGCTATAAGGGCCAGAAAAGAGAAAAGAGAGACCCCACGGACCTAACAAAGCCATCTGTGGCCCAAGGGTAGGGAGGGCTGCCCACTGCCACTGGGCTCATTCAGGGATCTGTTTTTCTGCTCAGGCATCTGCCTTTTAGTTTTATTTTCATTAAACGGGGAGAAAAAAAATGAAATGGAATTTGTGCGGCAGAGTCAAGCCATTGAGGGGTGCCTCTGTGGGTCTGCAGGGAAAATCGTCACAAAACCAATATTATTAGCAATTAGGATAATCACAGCAACAATGACAGCAAACCACTTGGATTTTGGCAGCACTTGGAGGCATACAGACCCTTTTCTCCATAGTGTACAGGACGATGCCCATTTGAGGGATATGGAAAACCGGCCTCAGAAAAGAGAAGGGACTTGCTGGGTCAGATTGTTAATAAGTGTCCGAGCTGGAATTTAGCCTTGGGGTCAATTTTGTGGGATCAGAGGGTTCCATGGGGGGGTGGCGGTGAGCAAGAAGATCATGGGGAGACCAGAGAGTTTCAGCAATGTGTTCTTGCTTTGGCATCTCTATTTAGGCTGGAGGGCCCAATCTCAGCTAACACATGTTCCTTGCTCCCAATAAAATTGTAATTGCAGCTTTAATGAGTAAATTTGTTAATTATTGCTCCTTACTTTTGGCATTCGATATGCTCAGCCTTTCATTCTTATGTGCATTGTTGAAGATTTATTTGGGAAAAGAAACTCCTCTGCCCCCAAGGGTTCCGTGGCCAGCGGCTGAGTCCCAAACCTACATAGTTATCCCTAATCAGTCTCCAAGAGGGCGAGCCCACATTGCCAATCATCTGGTGGATGCATCTTCCTGGACATCCTGTGGCATCTCAGATTCAGCATGTCCAAAATGGAGCCCATCCCCTTCTCCACCAAATCTTCCCTTCTTTGAGGAGAGGAACAACATCCCCAAAGTCCTCCAGGTCTCTGCAGTCTCCGAGTCATCCTCAATTCTCACCTCTTCCTCATGATCCATCTCCAATGGGACATAATGGCTGGCATATTCCACTTCTCCAGCCTCCCTCGTGTCTGTTGTCTTTCCTTCACTTGCAAAGCCACATTTTCCCCTTGCTCCACGTATTGGTGACGCCATCTGAAATCCGGAGTGTTCCTAAAAACAGGGCTCAGCTGCTTCCTCGAGGCCTTTCCTGCTCTGCTTCCCTTGGAAACGGGGCTACAGCCTTCTTTTTCAAAAACATACCTTGCTTAGGCTCTATTGGATCTCCCCCTTTCCCCAAAAGGAAGCAAGCTGCTTGGAGGTAGGAATGGGGGGAAGCTTTGTTTTTTGTTTGTTTGTTTTTGTATGCCCAGTGTCTGACACCTGGGATGCCGTTACTAATCCAATCAGTCAATCAATAATCATCTACAACGGTCATTCCCAAACTTTTTTGGCCTCCCGCCCCCTTTCCAGAAAAAATATTCCTTAGCCCCTGGAAATTAATTTTTTTTAAATTTTGATAGCAATTAATAGGAAAGATAAATGCACCTGCGGCCATCACCGCCTCCCTGGATCACTGCAGCACCCACCAGGGGGCGGTGGTGCCCACTTTGGGAATCACTGATCTACAGCTCCAGTATGCAAAAGAGACAAAAGACAGCCCCTTCCCCGAGAAGCTCACAACCCAAAGCGGGAGACAACATACAAACAAGTAGCAAGCTACATATGGGTTAAATTGTTGTTCAGTCATTCAGTCATGTCCAAATCTGTGTGACTCTGTGGACCATAACACACTAATACCATGCAGTGGGTTTTCTTGGCAAAGATACTGGAGTGCTTGGTCATTCTTTTCTCCAGTGCTATGTGACCCTGGGCAAGTCACTTAACTTCTGTTTTAATTAATGCACTGGATACCAGATTTAAATCCAGGTCTCCTGACCCCAGGCCCAGCACTAGACCCTGAGCCTCTTAGCTGCCTCTATGAAACAAATAGGAGATAAACAATAAAAGAAGGCACCAGAATTAAAAGGGGCAAAAGAAGGAGTTCCTGAAAAAAAATCAAATTTTATTTGGGAATTAAAGGAAGTCTGGAAAAGCATTAGGTGGAGTTGAGATGGGAGAGCTTGCAGGCATGGAGGACAGCTTGAGAAAATGCTCAGAACCAAAAGATGGAGAGGCTTGTTCATGCAACTGTAAGAAGTCAAGAGCCATTTGATTGAAGTGTAAGGCTAGAAAGGGAGGAGATTAAGGGTTTGGAATGCAAAATGGATCATTTGGGATTTAATTTTGTAGGAGATAGGGAGCCACTGGAGTTTACTGAGTAAGGGAGTTACGTGGTTGGAACTGCACATTAGGAAAATCACTTAGTGGCTAAATGGAAATTGGATTGGAGTAGGGAGAGACTTGAAACAGGCAGATTCCCAGCAGCTATTGCAACAGTCCATGGGTGAGATGATGAGAGTCTGCACCAAAATGGGGGTGGTGTCAAAGGAGAGAAGAAGACATCTTAGGGAGATACTGCAGGGGTCAAGTGGACCAGATTGCTCATAGAATTGGATTGAATTAGATTGAATACATGTTGAGTCATGCTGGTTGGATATAAGTTCTCTGAGGGTAGAAACTGGCTTGTGTCTGCTTTTACATCCCATGATTCTAGAACTGGAGTCAGCCACTAGGGCCTATGGGTCCAATCCAGCCTGCCCCTGCTTTTGGGTGGCTCACAAGCTAAGAATGGAAGAGAAAAACAAGAACTTAGGTGTGACAAACAAGAGAAGAAAGGGTGATTTGGGAAAACAAGGAGCAGCTACAACAGAGAAGAGAGAATTGGGAATGGGTGATTAGAAATAAAGAGGAGGGAGATGAAGAAGCAAGGCAATGACCCATGGCCCAGATTTGTTCCTAGAATTTCCTCATTTGACAGTGACAACAACAATGAGAGCCAGGGAAGACTAGCAGGGACAAATTTGGAAGATGGAAAGATGTGCTCAGGCAGTGACCACTGAAGGGAATGTTTGCAATTTCTGCTAAACTTTTTGATCCCCCATCATATGTGATTTACATTAGACCTGGAAGAAAAATTTGGTATACAAAATCAGGAAGACCTGGATTCAAATCCTCCCTCAGATTCCTATTAGTTCTGTGGCTCATGGCAAGTCATATAACTTATCTCGCTCTGCCTCAGTTTCTTCATCTATAAAGTGACTGACGTTGGACATGAGCAACTCTACGGATGCTTTTGAGATCTAGATCTAGAGGACTGGGAGAAGGAAAGCTGAAATTTATACCTACTGATGTTCTTGGGCTATCTGTCTAGGAAATACACTTCAGGAGTGACTAAACTAATGATCTCAAACTTGTTACGTTAAAAACAAACAAACCTTTCATTAGCTTCCTCCCCAACTAGACCCCCATTCCTAGCTTTTTGTCCTATAGAAACCATCACCACTGACACCCTGGATTGCAGCTTTTGTGACATCCTCTGGTCTCCTCTCTACCTCGCTCCTCATTTTTAATCAGTGGCCCAAGCTTGTCAGTTCTACCTTGTACTTCTTCCCCATTCATTCTTGGTCCTACATTCATGTGGCTCTCACTTTAGCTCAGGGTCTCATCACATCTCTACCCCTGAGGCCAGCAGCCTCCTTCCTGCTTTCCTGGACTCCTAGCTCCACTCTCTCCCAGCCATTCTCCACAGAGCCTCTAAATTGATATCCATGAATGAAGCCCAAATTCCACCGAAGAAGCTGCAGTTGGTCCTTCTTGGCTCTAGGAGAAAATGAAATATCTTTTGTTTGGCATTTAAGGCCCTTTGTAGCCTGGCTCTAGGCTCCCTCTCCATGCTAAGTGCACATTATCCATTGGTCCATCCAATAATAATGAGCATATTAGATAGAGGGATAAGAGCTGATACTGATCTGTTCTATAACCCTTAATCTTGAAATTATCTGGGACTTGAAAGTGTGAGTGAATTGACTTGCCAAGGTCACATGGCCAATGGATGTCAAATTCTAACATAGTTCTTCCTGACTCCAAGTCCAGAACTCTGTCTTCTACACTAGCAGCCTCAAATTGGTCCCTTTGCTACTCCCAACAACACAGACAACATTCCATCTCTGATATCCATGCCTATGAATAAGCCATTCCTGATTCTGAGCCCATTGTTCTATCCTTCTTATCTAACTTTTCTAGATTTGGGGGGGATTCTTTCAAGGCTCAGCTCAAGCACTTCTTCCTAAGGAAGACCTATTTGGATTCACCAGTCATCCAATGTATTCAATCTTCAAGTCTCCAATGTATTTTGCATTTACTCTGCATATATTTTAGTGCCTTATCTTTGTCTATATTATCCCTACCCACAAACCACACTGAGTATAAATTCTTTGAGGGACTGAGTTGCCTCTATCAGCCTTGGCCTTGGTCAAAGAACTTGTTTCTGATGGTCTTCTATGCCATACCCAGGCTCCCTTGAATACAAAGTTAGGACTCCCGGTGCCTGTCACCTCCTCTCTGGGCTTACCAAACTCACAGAACTGGCAGAAAGAGACCTCAGGGGCCATCTTGTTCAACCCAAAGTTCTACAAATATCTAGTCTATAACCTTCCTGAAACATGCTGCTTCCAGGATGCTTCCATAAGAAGCCAGAGTGTACTCTCCTCAAGGGCAGGGATAGTTCCATTCTTTGCCATTGTTTCTGAAGGACCCAGTATAGTGAAACAAAGCAGAGACAGTTCATGTCGATTGATTTCTCCTCATTGCTTTGGTCTGCTCTGTGTGGGATAAAGAAACCTAGAAAATAATAATTAATAATAGGAGTCATAGTAGTAACAGTAATAGTGGTGGTGGTGATGGTAATACCATTTTATAGCATCATAAGGTTTGTAAAGCACTTTATAAATATTATCTCATTATTCTCCTAAAAACCTTGGGCATCAGTGCTTTTATTGGGTAGCTTGGTGGTACAGTGGATAGAACAATGGGCTTAGAATCAAGAAGATGAATCTCCCTGAGTTCCTCTGACCTCAGGCATTTAATGGCTTTGTAACCCTGAGCAAGTCACTTAAAACTGCCTCAGTTTCCTTTTTTATAAATATATATATATATATATATATATATATATATATATATATATATATATATAAACAAGTTTAAGAAGGAAATGACAA
>NC_058131.1:724487355-724517594 GCF_016433145.1 Gracilinanus agilis
TTTCCTTATATATATATATATATATATATATATATATATATATATATATATATATAAACAAGTTTAAGAAGGAAATGACAAAACATCCTAGCATCTTTGCCAAAAAAACCCCCCACAAAACCCAAATGGCGTTATGAAGAGTCAAACACAATGAAATCAATTAACTCCCCATTTTGTTGTTCAGTTGTGTCTATGTGACCGCATGGATTTTTGTCTTCCTGACTTCAGGTGTACTGCTCTATCCATGATGCCACCTAGCTGCCCATATATCATTGATGTTGTTCAGTTGTTTCAGTTGTGTCTGACTCTTTGTGACCATTTTTGAGCTTTTCTTTTTTTTTTTATCAATTAATTAATTAAGAATATTTTTCCATTGTTACATTATTCATGTTTTTTCCCTCCCCTTCTCCCTCCCCCCTCCTGTAGCCAATGCACAATTCCACTGGGTTTTACATGTGTCATTGATCAAGACCTATTTCCATATTATTAATGTTTGCAATAGAGTGATCCTTTAGAGTCTACATCCCCCATCATATCCCATGGACCCATGTGATCAAGTATTTGTTTTTCTTCTGTGTTTCCACTCCCACAGTTCTTTCTCTGGATGTGGATAGTGTTCTTTCTCATAAGTCCCTCAGAATCATCCTAGATCAGTGATGGGCAAACTAGGGCCCAAGTGCCAGATGCAGCCCTCTGAGATATTCTATCCCACCCTTTGGCATTATTCCTAATCTGAAGAAATACAATGAGTAGCATACAATACAATGAAACTTCGAAGGAATTGCCTTAGAAACAGACCTACAGATGAGCATTTCCTTTCCTTTGGCCCCCTCTTTAAAAAGTTGCCCCTCACTGTCCTAAATCATTGCACTGCTGCTAGCAGAGAAGTCCATTACATTTGATTGTGTCACAGTGTATCAGTCTCTGTGTACAGTGTTCTTCTGGTTCTGCTCTTTTTTCGCTGCATCAATTCCTACAGGTTGTTCCAGTTCACATGGAATTCCTCCATTTCTTTATTCCTTTAAGCACAATAATATTCCATCACCAACAGATACCAGAATTTGTTTAGCCATTCCCCAATAGATGGGCATCCTCTCATTTTCCAATTTTTTGTCACTACAAAGAATGTGTCTATAAATATTTTTGTACTAGTATTTTTCCCTATGATCTCTTTGGGGTACAAAGGTATGGCTTGGGCATAGTTCTGAATCATTTTTGGGCTTTTATTGACAAACTTAGCAGAGGAATTTGCCATTTCTCCAGCTCATTTTACAGATCAGCCAACTAAGGCCAACAGGGTTAAGGAACTTGCTCAGGATTACATAGTTAGTAGAGTCTGAGGCTAGATTTGAACTTAGGAAGATGTTTTCATGACTAGGGCTCTATCTACTGGGCTACCTAGTTGCCCCATGTCCATTTTATAGATGAAACTGAAGCAGACAGAGGAAAAGTGAATTATCTGTGTTCACCCAGAAAGTAACTGAAGCAGAATTCAAACTCATCTCTTCCTGACTTTAGGTTCAGTGTTCTATCCCACTGTACCACCTAACCACATGCCCTTATTTTACAGATAAGGAAAATGATGCTGAAAGTGGGGAAATGATTCCCTCAAGCTCTTGCAGGTTTTAATAGTAATAGTAATGACAACAATAACAACCCACATTTATATAATCTTTAAAGTTTTCCAGGAACTACCTATATTCTCTTCTGAGACAATAACATCAAGGCAAGTGCTATTATGAACCTCATTTGATAGCTTTGGAGCAGGAAACCAAAGTAGCTCGCCCACTCTGGATTCCAGACCCAGTGATCTACACACAAAACCAGTAGAGATCAACCCCTAAAGAAGCCTGTCTGTCACCAATCTCTGTCTGGTTCTTTGATGAGTCCCCTCCTTCTAAACTTCTTTGAGTAGAAGTTGTTTATTTGCCTTTAAAGTGGCAATTACAATAGCTAGAATACCTTTTCCCCCAGGGTTGCTCTGAAGTTTCAAAGAGATCCTGTCTGTTAGGTGTTCTGCAAACCCTCAAAGACTGTGCAAATATCGTGATGATTATTGTCATTTCAGTGTGTATTCCCATCCTGGTAGATATTCCACTAAGCTCTGATTTCATTGGAAAGGCTCCAAGAGAAGGCATCAGGAAGGACCGCATCTGGGAGATGGGGCATTCGGGTCCCTAAATGCTCCTATATAACATTGAGTCCCAATTCACTATTTTGAAATGAGTTGAGGAGGTGCTTATTCAGTAGCTAAGCTTGTCCCAAGGCCAGGCTGATTGGTCAATGAGCCATTCTGGCCACCTCCTCTCTCATCTGATTGCAGCAGAGAGAAAATAGAGCCAGAGAGACATTTTAGGAATATATTGTACAAATTAAGATAAAACATCATTCTGGCTGCTGTTTCCAAAATGTGTTGCCTGGTGCCCAGAGAAGGAGTATTATAGGTTGAGAGACAGAGAGAAAGAGAGAGAGACAAAGAGACAAAGAGACAAAGAGAAAGAAAGACAGGGACAGACAGACTGATAGGCACAGATAGAGACAGTCAGAGAGAGATAGAGGGTGGGAAAGGGAGAGAGATGGAGACAAAGAAAGACAAAGACCTAAAGAGAACCAGCTAATGAGTTCAATTCTTATCTTCAGTGCTGGATGCTGGGTTTGTGGAGGGGTGAACTTGGGTGGGTGGAGGTGATGCTCTTTCAGACACTCACAGAGGAAAGGAAAAGAAGATGAGATCTCTGAGAGAAGCGAGGGATTTTGGTGAATCCTGAGTGTTTGGCTTCCCTCCAACCTACTGTTTATGTTCCTGCAGAGGTAGAACTGTTAGTCAGTAAACAACTAGCCCTGGGCTTGGGAAGCTACTTCCCCTCTGTCTCCATCACCTGTCTCTGTCCATGGCCTATCTCAGTGACCCTCTCCAGAGCCTAGCCTGATGCAAACTTGACCAGGGAGTTTCCCTGGCCTCTCTGTTCTCAGAGCTCTGTGCCATCTCCCTTGCAAGGCATGGTGAAGGACAGTCTTCAAAGATAGCAAGGAGAAAAAGCAAACGGCCCTTTCAAAAGAAGAGTCATCATTCCTTCTTTTAGAAAAGAGGGGGAATAAAAAGATTCTTATTGATCCTGAGGGACTTGGAGCTTATAAAAAGCCGAGCTGAACTTTTCCCAGGGCTCATTAGTGACTGGGGGGTGCCCAGATCCCACAGACAACAGTAGGAGACGTACAACCGGCTTGTGAGGGATTATGGGCTTCTCTTCTTTATCCTTGAATTGCAAAATAGAAGACACTTTCCTACACACTACTTGCTATTCCTCCTCCCCCACCCTCTTCCAGCGTGTCCAATGAACACACACCCTTTGGTTTCCAAAGACTATAGGCCGGAGTAAGCTAGCTTCACATTGGGTTCACAGCTGGAAAACTGGGGGGACCAACCCCCTGTGTTGTTCTTTCCCTTTGCAATCTCCCATGGCCCTGAGACTGATAAGAGCTCCATGTGCTGAGCTCTTGGTCTGGCACCCTCATGTGGAAGAAAATAGTGGTCCTGCAGCCTTATTCCTTGAGTCAGTCATGCATACTCCCAGCAAGAAGCAGCCCTCTTCTGCTCTCCAGATGTTCTCTCTTCATCAGCTTGTTCTCTTACTTTGCCAATCAATTCCCCTGCCTCCTCCCCCGTTTCCTCAATGGTCCATAATGCCACACCTCATCAACCTAGGGTAGGCTCCTTATGATAAACAAAGAGACTAGGATAATTGAAGTCCTTTCCAAAGAAGGCCTTAATATATGTGGCAGCTCTTTGTCAATCCAACTCGATCTGACAAGCGTTTATTAACCAGTGACCCCATGCCAGACACTGTCCTAGGTGCTGGAGATATAAAGACAAAATCAAAACAGTCCCTGACCAAGAGGGCTTGCTCAGAAATTTTGCCCTGAGCCAAGTGGATCAGAGCAAGGGCACGGAATTGCTGAGAAAACCAATAGAATCAGAGATTCGGGACTGGAGTAGCCTTCAAAGCCATCCAGCCTGACCAACCCCTTTTATACAGATGGCAACTGTGGCTCAGAGAAAGCAGAGAATCATAGAAGTAGAGCTTCTCCGTACCAGGGCTGTGCAGAGGATCAAACAGCTAACATAGGTAAAGCACTTAGCACAATGCCTGAGGGCACAGAGGGGGCACAGATGTCACTACAGAAATACTCCTCCCTTTCTTGAAGGGCTGTGAGATACCTTCCAGTCCTACCTCCTCATTTTCAGTGTGTTGGGGGATCTTAGGGCTTTATGGAAATTTCCTATTTATTTATCTTAGTGCATGTGTTTCCTTCAATAGAAATTAAGCTCCCTGAGGGCAGGAACAATTTCAATTTGACTTGGTATCTCCAGTGATTGCATTTCTCTGCCTGGATCTATCCTTTCAGTGATGTAGGGACTCTAAATGAAGCCTCTCCACCAAGGACTCTGCTATTTTTAGCCTTAAAGATTTGACTGGAGCCCCAAGAAGTTGAGAGATTATTTAAAATAAAACAGTGGGAAGGGGTCTGAAGTCATCAACTCTTACCTTCCTATCTCTGAGACTGATTCTCTCTATCTCCTGTCACAATGCCTCTTGCCTGCCCAAAGTAGACATTTAATGATGAATGAATGAATGAATGAATGAATGAACTTACCCAAGTGTATGTAATATGTAAATGACAGTGTTATAATTTGTTTTCAAATCTAGCTTCTTTTCAAACTTATTAAAAATAGTCACTTGGAAATGCCCCACTTTAAAATCAACACACATTAATCAATCCCAGTTTCAAAACTCAGATCCATTTTACCAAAAGGTTAATATGACCTATGTGTGTCCCCTTGAGTACTCTCAAGTATGTCCTGTTGGGAATTTCTCCTCCATTCATCATTAAAAATGGTTCTAGTTCATTGCCAACCTCTCATTGTGGAAGGTCACATACTTAGGGACCTTTCTTCAAGGCCCTAGGGTCAGCTGAGCAGATCCTTTTCCCTGTCAGGAAGTGGCACCCCAGAGCTCTGCAACTTACTGGGGACATGGAGACCTGCCATGGTGGCCTCGAATGACCTAAGACTCATAGTTTAGTGGCGGCATCAGAAGCAAGATTCACCCCATTTTGTTGAGAGCCAGTGAAAAGGGAGGCCATAGACTATGAGGGTTTCATGGTTAGACCTCTACCTGAGATTGTTGGGCATATGGCAGTCTTCCCATCTGGTGCTGGGAACCAGGCAGAGCACAAACCAGAAAGAAAAGAGCATTTTTCTTTAAGCTGAACATTGGTCTCTAGTCAACAGAGAAGCAAAATGATATAGGCTTTGCCCTCATGGAGCTTCCAGTCTAATGAGTTACAGGGGTGCTAGGGACACATATTTCAGGGTCTAAATCACTGAGAGACAAGACTGGATGGAGGAAGAACAAAGGAAGGCCACAGATGGAACATTGCTAAAGATTGGAGGAAGAAGTAATCATCTTTACATAGCAGCAGGTGTGTATGTCTTGGAGGGGGTCAGTCCACTGGTGAAAATCCATTTAATTAAGTGCCTACTATGTGCTAGATGCTGGGAAATGAAGAAAGTAAAAAAGATAGCCCGTGGTCTCAAGGAGGTCACGCTCTGATGGGGAAGCCAACCTTCAGATGACTAGGTATAAACAGCCTCCAGACAGGAAGAACTGGAGATAATCTGTAGAGGCAAGGCATTTGAATGAAGAGGAAGGTCAGAAAAGGCTTCCTGTTGAATGATGAATTTTACCTGAAACTAGAAGGAAGTCTGTAGACAGAGATGGGAAGGGAAAGAAGCTATGGAGGACAGTCACAGAAAATGACCAGAGCTGAGAGATGAGATGAAGTGAAAAATAGCAAGGAAATCAGTGACACTGGGAGGAGGGTATGAAGGGCTTTGGATGCCCCAAAGAGGATTTTTAAATTTATCCTTAAAGTGACTCTGGAGTTTATTGAATGAGTGGAATGACATGATCAGAGTTGGCTTTAGGAAGGGAGGAAGAGAGATCAACAATCAAACTGTTTTAATACTCTAGTTGTGAGCTGATGAAGGCCCATATGAAGATGGTAGCAATGCCAGAAGAGAGAAGGGAGTATATCTAAAGACTTGGTAACAGAATGGATCTGGGCAGAAGTGAGAAAGAATGAGGAGTGACTGGGATAATGTTGGCGCCCTTAAGAGTAATAGGGAAGTTAGTAAGAGGAGAAGATTTTGGTGGGGAAAGATAATGAACTCAGTCTTGGAGATGTTGAATTTAGGGTGTCTGTGGGATTTCTCCTTGGAGATTTCTGATAGATCAGCAGCAGATAGTTAGGGGCTGGATGAGTTAAATTGGGAATCATCAGTGTAGAGATGATAACTGAAGCAATGGGAGCTGATGACATCATCGAGCGACATAATTTAGAGGAAGAAAAGAAGGCAGTCCAGAAGACAGTTCTAGGGGATGGATACTCATGTTAGCTTATATGAACTGGATATAGATCAAGTAAAGGAAGCAGAGAAGGTAGGAAGAGAACCAATAAACCACTTATCAAGTGCCTACCTACTATGTGCTTCCTTCTGAAAAATAGTAAGAGAAGAGAATGATAGTGTCAAAGCCCTCAGAGAGGTCAAGAGGATGAGGTTTGAGAAAAAGCCAATAGATCTGATAATTAAGGGATCCTATTTGACTTGTCCCATGAAGAAAAGGAAGGATGTAAAGACTTGGAAGTTGAATGGAGGTGGCGGAGTAGGGCTTGGAGGCAAGAAGGATGATTGCTTCAAGGAAAGGTGTGGAGGTGAGAAAGAGTAGAGATGGGAAGAATACAGGAAGGGAAGAGGGTTAGGAAGGGGTGAGATAATGAAGGGATTTTAACAAATGTCATATTATTTTGTCTTTGTTTAAGAGTTACCTTCTGTAAAACAGCACACTGGGAAAACATGGCACTGGATGCAATAACCCCTTGATCTCTCTATACTCACATGGTCCACCTTGAAGCACACTCAATGGATTCTGAGGACTTGTCTGCTTTTCCAGCTGATCACATGGCTTAAGCTACTTGATCACCTGACACAGGATTTCTGAGCTGAAATGAAATTATAAATTGTAAAGCTTAGGCCCTTTTCATATTCTTAAGGAAATGGGTCCAGAAAGGGGAGGGACTTGCCCAAGGTCAAACGGCTAGCTAGAGGTAACACTCATTCCCTCATTTCTTTGGTTGTTTTTGTCTCTTTTCTTTTCTGCTTTCCATTTCACCCATCTCATTCATTCAGTTTTCTGGCTATCCCCACGCTTAGAACTCTTCCCTCCTCCACTGTGCCTTTCCTGGCTCTGTTAAGTCCCAACTTAAACCTTTTCTTTTACAGGAAGCCTTCCTCAACCTCTCTTAATTCCAATGCCTTCCTCTATAGTAATTATTTCTAGTCTTCCTGCATGTAGCTTATTTTATGTATTATGTATTATATATGCAATATGAGACGTATGTACGTATTACATATGTATATATAATGTTTGCATGCTGTTTATCCCATTAGCTCCTTGAGGGGAGGGCCTATCTTTTGCCTCTTTATTATCATTAAATTATTATTAAACATCTCTAGCACTTAGGACAGTAGCTGTCACATAGTAGGCGCTTAATAAATGTTTGTTGAAGGATTAAATGGTTCAAGTGCTCTACTTGGTGACAATATGATCTGGGTCGGAATCCTATCTCTTAAGTTGCTTTTATATGGTAATCTGGACAAGCCAACCTTTCTGAAACTTAGTTTTCTCATCTATAAAATGGACATTATGTGTTATCTCCAGCTCTCAAGGTTATTACAAAGATCAAATGAGATCACGTATGAAAGTAAGTCCAGTCTTTGTCCATGTATTGTCTGAGTTCTCGGAGATGCTGCCCAGAGAAGACAGATTTGGGGTTCATTGTCATTCACCCTCTCGTTTTATTTCGATATAGTTCAGATAAATAGTCAGTCACGTTGCTAGCTTACTCTTATCCCTTTATGTTTACAGTTTCATAATTCTGCCTTATGGCAATGGTTATGATCGTCATTTCTAACCAAATCTGGGAAAGAAGTCTGGGAAGAGGAGTGAGGATTCACTTACAGCTTTCTATGGTTTTTAAAAATGTGTTTGTTTGTTTTATTGCCAGTGCCTCGCCAATAGCAGGTCAATGTCTGCTGAACTGAGTTCTTCTAGAAGTACACAGGAAGCCAGGCCAGTGTATTGATACCCAAGCACCCATCTCATTTCAGCAGAAACCTTATGATTTCAGATAACTCATTGGTGTCGAGTACTTAGCAGTGTTGGCCTTAAAAAATTACTAATAGCCATTCTGAGCCTCATTTTCCTCATCTGTAAACTGGGGATGTGGTAGTCTAGGTGACTTCTAAGGTCCCTTCTGTATCTAAAATTATGATCCTATGACTTTTCCCAGATGAGTCAAAATCAAATCAATTAAAGGGAGACGGGCAGTATTTTCTGTGTATAGACTCTCTGTGATATTACTGGGGGGGGGTGAGGGGGAGAGAAGTGTAGATACGGCACATTCTTTGGCCATCATGGATTTGGCGAGTGGCAGATCTCGGGTTGGAAGTGACACCTTTTGTCTCCCGAGGTGGCATTCTTTCTTTGACACTACAGAATTGTTTTAAAAAACATCCAAAGTTAAAGCGAGTCAGAAAGACACATCCTCTCTACAACATGGTAGTTTAACCAGTTTAGGAGTATGGAGGAGGGAGGGAGCAATATGATTTTCCTGGACCTCTTTTCTATGTGATATTATTTGGCTTATGATCTAGCAGTAACCTTACTTATATGAGATCTTTCCTTCTTATCTGACAGAGAGATTGCTACCACAGAAATATCCACGTTATTGCAAAGGGTTAAGGCGCCCTTAGTTCTGGATGTAATCTAGGAAAAGTAGTCTGAGCCCCCCGCTACACTGAAGCCCAAGATCAAGCCAGCTTCTTACTGTGATTCTTCATTCTTTTTTTGTATTTTTACAGACTTAGTGAGAGTGTGGGAGGCCCCTTTATCCTCCCTTCTGCCCCTCAATGATTCTTTCCCACTCCAGTTTTGATCCCATTTGATGGAGCCAGAAGAGAAGAGAGAAATTGGCAATTCCCTGGATGGAGTGATGGGAAATTTGGAGGCGATTGGATGATTTATGGGGGCATCAATGTGTGCACCATTACTGTTAGGGCTACATCAGTACCTCCATTGAAAACCCTTATTTTCATATAACAGAGCCATAAAAAAATTACTCCAGATTGAAACTTGGCATGTTGGCTCAGAGTAGGACCATTTTAAAAAATTCAATAAAATAATAAATGTACTCTCTGCCCCAGACCGCTTTAGCTGTTCTTATGAAGAAAGAATGGAGAAGACTCGTCGAGCACATTCATTTTCTTCTTTTCTAATGCTTAATCTGAGTTGTCCAATTAAGTCTATTTTGATTTGGCTTACAAGCCAGGGTAATGTCCTAATAAATGAGGGGTCATGTGGAAGTGTTTGTCTTTTTTCTTGATTTTCCGAAAAGGCTTGCATATAATAAAGCTTGTTTATGGCTGAGAAATCAAATGCAATTTGAGTTTTAAAAGTTGGCTGTTGTAACTCCTCTTCAACTCCATTCATAATGAAATATGTAACACATTCCATAGATCTTAATACATGGAGCACATCATAATGGTATGACGGAACTGCTTGTTCCAAGCCCTTCTCAGCTGCGAAGATCAATGAGATGGAGGCATACTAATGCAGAATGCATATGTTCAAACTACCTTTAAAGCCATATTTATCCAACTGTCGGCACTGATGTGGAGGATGGATTCCCATCTATTAGTTACACTGTACCCTAAAAAATGCCATTGCAGTCTCTGAGCTACAATGATGTCTTCCCCAAATCCACTTTACCACTCACTTCTTCTTGCTGGAGCCTGAATGGGTGCAGTTTTGTGTCTTTGTTTATTTCTGTTAGACTCACAGAACAGGAATCCGGGAGTCCAAACCCCAATATTAACTTCAACCACTTTCTTATCTGACCTGCTATTGAACCATTCTGCTGGATGGAGACTGTCCTCGTTCTCCCTTTCCCTCTGTTCTTCTCTCCCTTCCTTTCCCCTTTTATTTCCTTTGTTTCCACCTCTTCTTCTTCCTTCTTCCTCCTCCTCCTTTCCCTCATTCCCTCCTCTTCTTGCTTTTTCTTCTTTTTCTTCCTTCCTCCTTTTCCTTCATCTTTTCCTTTCTCCTCCAGGTCTTCTTGATGTCCTCTGAGTTCTGAGTTCCTGACCTTTCTCAGCCACCTAGTTTTTGAAAAGATAAGGTTGTGGAACCCCTTTATCTGGGCAACTTTGCCATTTCGCTTGGTGGGTAGAGATGTGTGTGTGTGTGTGTGTGTGTGTGTGGTGTGGTGTGAATTGCCATAAGTCTGGGTCAGTTGTGCTGAGATGCTGTACCTGTCTAGTTGAACCTGTGGACTGTATACTACTCAGTTCTCCACCTTGTAGCCCCTTTTCATTACCACAGAGAAATAGGTTTGATTTCATGTTCCTACCCAGAATGCCAGAGTCTCATTGGTTCTTGTTGAGCTGAACTCTAACAGCATGAAAGTCTCCTGGGTCTCCTGCTTTTCTTACTATCCACCCCTTCATCCCCCTCTACTTTCTCTCCCCAAACCCAACAATGATTATAGTTTCCATCTCAGGAACTTTGACATCTCCAGATCTCAGATCTTGGGTAACTGAAGACCAAATCTTTTAATTCTCCATCATAAGAGTTCCTCTTTGTTTTTCTCTAAGGATTCCTGTTAATGACTTAAAAATCAGCAATTTTGGAATTGAAAGGAATATCGGGACAATGGGATGTACCTATTTCTCACTCTAGTGCAGGGCTTCTGGTGGAGTTTGGAATCTATTTTGAGGGAAACATCAACATGAATGTTTGTTTCCTTAATTTGGAGATGGATTTGGGGTCTTTGCTTCTCTCCCTTTCCCTGATTCCCCAAAGACTAGGCTGATGAATACGAGGCAACTAGATCTGAGAGAGAGATGTAGCCAATGGGCCCCAACAAAGGAATTTAAGCTTCTGCTTGAAAGGAGATATCAGCCTATGGTTTGAATAACAAAAGTAAAGGAGAAGAAATAAGAAAAACCACAGAAAGGTAAATGAAAGACTCCCCCCAAACGAAGCGATGGGCAAGTTTGCATTATCCTCAATAAATCTGAAACTCCAGAAAAGTACTTTTCATCTAATCTAATTAATTTTAAATGAACAAATATTTACTTTCTCTTCCATTTCTTCTGTATGGGAAGGGCCAGGGCAAAATATGTTGCATAGATGAATAATCAGATAAAATAAATGTCCGAATTGGCCATTTCCAAAAATTCTCTCATTGTGCACCAAGTCTATGACCACCACTTTGCCAACAGATGAGCAACATTCCTTATCAGTCCATGGAACTGTGTGTGGTGAGAGTTGATCGCAATTCTTAGGTCTTTCAAAGTTGGCATTTGTCTTTACAATGTTGTTAGATAACTTTTTGTCCTGGATCTGCTCACTTCACTCTGTATCACTTCATACATGTCTTCCCACAATTTTCTGCTATATTTCTTACATCGTTTCTTATATAGCAGAATGACACGCACACGCCATAATTTGTTCAGCACTTCTGAAATTGATGGACAGCCCCTTACTTACCAGTTGTGGTCATTTTGCTTGGCTTTGTTTTTGCCATTAAAAAGCTGTCATAAATATTCTTCTTCCTAATAATAATAGCTAGCTTTTATATAGCTCTTCATGGGAGATAACTTCTTTTATTCTCCCCATTTTACAGATTAGGAAAACGAAGCCAACATAGGTTAGATGACTTGTCCTAGATCACATACCTAATAAATGTCTAAGGCTGATTTTGAACTCGGATCTTCCTGACTCTAGGTCCAGAATTCTATGAACTGTACGTTCTTGCTGCCTCTCTGTATGGTCCAAGGCTGAATCAAAGAATATGCTCATCTCAGTGACTTTTGACGGCTTTCTAGAATGGATAAAGTGATCTACAACTTCACGAAGAAGGTGTTAATATGTCTGTTTTGCCTCGGCTTCACCCCCAATTATTCTTTCTTTTTCTTTTTGCTAATCTTGCCAATCTAATGGGAGGGAGGTGAACCTTAGAAGAGCTTTCATTTTCATTTCTTTAATAATGATTTGAGGCTCTTTTCAATATGGTTCCTGAAAGCTTGGATTGATTCACTGGAGGACAGTCCTTTGAACAGTTATTATTTAAGAAATGGCTCTTATTTTATGAATTTAAGCCAGTTCCTAAAATAGCTTAGAAATGACAATATAATTATAAGATAATAATATGGAGTATTATTTCTCATAATCACCAAATTAAGGAAGCTTCTGACATCCAGCAGAGTTTTGCCCCAGGAACCCTGTCTTCTGCCACCATTAACCCTCCCCTCCCCTAGGTGAGGGCTGGCTTCTCCTTTTCTATTTAAGCCTGATAACCTTCAGGGGAAATCAGGTGCTTAGGAGGAAATAGGCCACACCTCTTGTTCCCCAAGGGATGCTAATGTATGGGTGGTGATGTTGAGGGAAGCTGGCTTCATTTCTTTGCACAAACACACACAATCCCATTAAAATCCCATCTGTTCTGGGGCAGCTCTCATGATGGGCCAAGATTATGAAGAACTGAAAAGAGGGATGCTTTTCCTTTGCCCGCCATTGTTATTTGAAGAATCCCAGGGTTAGTGGGGGGCGCAGATAAGGTCAGAAATCCAGGATGAGAGAGCAAATTTGCATGCTGGCTTTCATTCTCTTCTCAGTAACTGAAGCAAGAACAGACCAGAGAAATTCAAGCCAAATGGGTAGACGCTGGAGGATCATCTGCCAGAAAGGTGGAGATCCCATCCGGCGCCATCCCAACGGGTTATGCCTATTCTTTTCCACTCTCGCCATTTCATCACAGATTTCACGATCTTGTCCAGAAGAACTCGAGCCAGTGGGGGGTGGTTTATTTTGCCCCCCAAATAAAAGAGGGAGTTTGTGTGAGTGTGACAAGATTCCACCCCCTTTTATATTCACGTCTGGAGCAGGCGTTTTGGGGAACGCCAAGGAGAAAACAAAGTGAACTCCGTGTACTCGAGTCTAGAGGAAAGAAGGTTATCCAGCAAGGAGCTGCCCCTCCCAAGCAGGAATGGAAACGCCAGGAAAAGGGAGCCCCCCTAAGTGGAGATAAAAGCCTACTTCAAACTCCAGAGGAAAAATAAAGGGGTGGTGGTGGGGGATGGTCGAGTGGGAAAGAAGCTACTAGGGTAGAGAGATGGAGTCACTGGGGAGAAGCCGCCCAGGACATGCCGATGAAGAGGCGGAAACCATAATGGCACCGCTTAGCATCACCATTATTATTATTAACAATAATAACGGTGGCAACAACAATACTCCTGGGCTCGCGGGGTAAAACGCTTTGAGGAGGAACGCCTTTGGCTGCTCTTGTCTCCACTCTTTCGTGAAAGGGCGATCTGGATTCAATAGATTTCCCTTCAAGAACCGAGCACACAAGCCAGAAAACATGCCTTTTTTCCCCCTCCTCCTTCCCTTGCCTTTCTCTTCCTTACCAGGGGATATGGTCTGTGATATATGGATTTTGATAACGTGCATGAACTGAGCCTCTAGAAAAAGCTATACTCCACCTTTCATGTTAAATTTGACAAAATGCTGATGTCCTCCATCCCCCCCAAACACCCGAGCATCAAGGCCTGCCGAGAGTCGTGCTGTTGTCAGAAATGCAAAAGGAGGCGCAGCCTTAAAAGTGTTTCTCCCAGCCAAGAGACGGCGGCAGCACCAAAGTGGCCCCTCTCACCCGAGCCGTGGAGGGCTCCTTTGCCTGGCGCTGGCAGAAGTCCACTTGCATTAGACTTGTTGACTCTCAGGCTTTTGTGTGTGTGTGTTGTGTAAATCAACAAACCCAGCACCAGGCCGTGAGCGCCTCATTTTATCAAATGGTACACAGCTCGGTAATGGCCTCCCCAGGTAATTCGAACTGATCTATGGTGATGACCAGGGGGCCGCCGATGATTGTCATGTTAGTAAAAAAAATCAAAACAATCATGTTACGTCAGTTCTACCATTAAAAGACTTGCTTCTCTGCAAATTTTTGCGCGCAGTAATTAATACTCTGGGGCCTGCAGCTCCGAAGCCGGCTCTCCAGGCACCGAGATGCCACTCACCTGATAATTATTTCAGGAAACCATGCACGACTGAATGTGATTGACAAATGCAGCATTGCTGTAATTGCCTCAAGCAGAGTCGGGGAGAAAAAGAGAAAGAAAGAGAAAAGTTAACTAGTTAGGTGCTGACCCATCTGCCAGAAAGCACACAACAACGGTGGCAGGGAAGACCTGGGAGATTGACTGCCAGGCGCCAGAAGGGCACTTGGCGTGCCACTCCCTGGCACCGCTCTGCCCAGTGGTCTCCGTTAGGCGGCGGCTGGTCCTGCGGATCCTTGAGCACAGCCAGGAGACTGGGCTTCCTTGGCTTTTAAAGTCATCGAAGCAATGAGGAAATGGGATTGGATCTGGGGTCAGTGGACCTGAGTTCAAATCCCAATCTGTTTGCCTCCCGACCGGTCCCTCCCTGTTCTTGGGTCTCATTTCCTTCCCTTATAAAATGAGGCACTCGGGCTGGACGATTGTGAAAAAGCTCCCAGCCCAAATCTTTGTTTCTATGTTCTTCCTGACAGTGGCCGGTCCCTCCCTAGAAGCAGACATGTTGCAGGGGATTTAAATTCGGGTTTCCGAGTGGCCCGTTTCCTAAGCGACATTTGTTAGAAATAGAATTGCTCTGTGGCTTTTTGTCTCATCGCTTGGTTTTTGCTTTAATGAAATCCCACCTCCTGATTAATCTGGGCTTTTCTTTAAAAAAAAAAAATTCTCCCTCCACCCTCGTCCACATTGATCTTGCTACCCCTAACTTAAAAGGGATTGCTCTTTCTGGGGACTTTAGGGAGGGAAAGAAGAAAAGACAATGGGCCATCCTACTGTGTTTCACACACCAACAGAAATATACTTCGCCTTTCTGGTCAACTGAGATGGAAATCGATGAACAAATGAGACGATTGGGGTGTTTTCCATTTCTTTTTCCTCTTTCTGCATCTTGGAATCCTCAAATCGCAGAATTCTAGAGCCGGGATGGATCTCAGAGAGCAGCTGCAACTCCCTGATTTTAAAGAGGAGGAAACTGAGGGACTCAGAGCCCCAGATACCATAAGGACTTGTCCAAGGTCAGCACTAGTAAGTCACTTCCTCTAGATAAGCCAAATGAGAGACAGCAGGCTGGAATGGAAGGAGGGCTAAATTTGAACCCACCTCCACCACTTGCCAGCTGGAAAATGTTAGACAAGTGCATCCTCCTCTCTGAGCCTCTGTTTTCTTATTTTCATTGAGGCATTGGAATAGATGATTATTAGGGCACCTTCCAGCCACAGAGCTCTGATTCTGGGATGCTAAAGAAATGGCTGGAGATAAGCCAAGAAGCAAGACTCCTGTGATGTAACTGGAGCAGCCCTATGGCTTGCTGGCAGGATTGGTAAGCAAATCCAACCTTCTGGACCTCCATTCTCTGTCCTGAGGCAAGTGGTTGAGCCAGGAGTCCGGGTGGGTCCTGAGGTTCCCACTGTGAATCTTAGCATTTGGCATAGCAACTGGCACATAGTAGGCTTTCCCCTCTCCTCATCCCCTTGGTGAATTGCCTGAGTGTCAAGGGGCTCACTTTCCCCTTTCCATCTCCTGCTCTGCTCACACCCTCTGGTGTTCTCCCCCCAAATCTGCTTCAGCTTCTTCCTGTTGTGTGTTGCCTTGACTCATTAGATTGTAACCTCTTTAAGGGCCAGTTCTGCATTGCTTTTGTTTATTGTATCTCCAGAGCGTAGCATAGTCCCTCATGCATAGTTGGTATTAATTATTATGTATCAAAGTGAGAAGAAATGACTGGCCAAGGGTCATCCAAGCTGAATATTTCAAATTCAATACCTGAACTCCTTAGTCTGAGGCCAGCCTGCACTCCCCTATACCACCCTACCTTTCAACCCAGGTCTAGAGAAAGGTAAATTCCTGCTAGATGGATAGATGGCCAGGCTTGGAGTCAGAAAGGTCTGAGTATCAATCCGTCCTCAGGCACTTATTAGCTGTGTGACTGTGGGCAAGTCACATTACCTTATTTGCCTCAGTTTCCTCATTTGTAAAATGAACTGGAAAAGGAAGCATCAAGCCACTCCAATGTCTTTGCCAAGAAAACCCCAAATAGGACCATGATGAGTTGGACACAATTAAACATTAACAACAAATTCCTGGTAACTTAAAAGGGGAAGAACATTAACAAAGAATGTATGTGAAATGCTTTGGGTGTTGTACAATGTTCTTTCCCTGGGAGGTGGCATGTATAGGGCTCTGACTCATTCAAGCAATTAGACTTTGGTTAGCATTTAGAAGGTCTGGATGGCACCATCTTGGAGCGTTCTTCTTTTTGACACTCTTCTGGTTGAGGGTCCATGCAGTGCTACATCCTGCCCAAGCCAATGTCTCCGCCACTGGAGGCAACATCTTGGATGCTCTTAATGGGTGCGTTGTCTACCTCTACATTGAGCTTTAGTCACCACCCCTATCTTCCCCCTTCCCCAAACCACAAAGATTCTTAATTCCTTCAGAATATGGGATTCTTTTTTGTGATTAGGTTTGTGCTAGAAAGCCTCTGAGAGAAAGGGGAGTCAAAGCTGGATAAATGGCTGAAATTTGGCCCAGGTCAATACCATAATGTCCATTCTCTCTAGGCTGCTCTGAAGTTGGATGTGTTATTGGGAGATTATGTCCCATCACCCCAAATATTGCCTTCTGCTTGGGCAACTTATAGTTAAAGGTATCATATCACTAACAATAATCTATAGAACAGACACTCTCCAGCTAGTTACCCTGATTCTACTCGAATATCTCTGATCACAGGGAACTCACCACTTCCCAAGTCAGCCCATCCAAATTAGGGATAACTCAAATTATGAGAAAGTTTGTGTACATACTCACACACACACACACACACACACACACACTTACACACTCACTCACACACTTCAAGACTTAATTTGCTTCTTTGCAACTCCTACTTATTGAATGCTGTGGATAAGTTCCCTTCTCATGGCAGTATAATTTTCGGGAATGTCCACGTAGGAGATGAAGCTGATGTAGGCATTGCCAGAGCCAACTCATGTTTGGGAGGCTCTGAAGGAAAGTGTAGGAGAGAAGAGGTGGTGGGCTGCCTGCCAAAGGAAAGGTCTGCAGAGCCCTTATGCTGACCTCATTGCTATAAGCCTGTGAACCCTGGACAGTCTACCAGCACCAGGTCAGCAAACTGAACGCTTCCATCTGAATTGTCTCAGGAAGCTTCTGAAGATCACGTGGCGAGCCGAGGCCCTGGACACCGAGTCCTTCCTCAAGCCTTCAGACTGTACTGCGGAGGACACGATTCCAATGGACTGGCCAGGTTGTTGGAATACCAAATGCACATTTTCCTAAAAGCTGATTTTATGGAGAACTCACCAAAGGCAACATGTTCATGTGGAGGTCAGACGTGATGATACAAGGACATTCTCGAGGTCTCTCTGAAGAACTCTGTGAGACCCGGGAGGGATAGGCACAGGACCATCCTGCATGGTGTGCCCACACAAAGAAGGTCCTGGGCTCCACGTGCCAAGCCGAATCGCAGTAGTTCCGAAGGAATGGAAGCCATGCAATTTTAGATACGCCTCCACCCCAAATGTCCCCGCAGGCTATTTGTCCCCAACCTGTGGCACAGCCTTCCTGGCGCATATTGCTCTGACCCATCACCGTCGGACACACTGAAGGTGGACCCCAACATAGCGACGTCGTCTTGGTCTTCTTTGAGTATGAAGGCCAACAACCAACCAAACAATTACTCCTAGATAATAGAGCATAGTATCTGATCATTCGCAGGCCTCCAATGTCTTCTAGTCCAACACCTATACAGACAATTGAGGATGACAAGGACACATCTCTTTCTGGCCCCAGGGATTCCCTTTCCAGGAATCTCAACCCTTCCCTCTCCCTTGCCCCATCCCATATGTAATTACCCAGATAATGCAACATGAGGCAAATAGCTTGGAGAATGATTCCCTAATAACCCAACATGCAAATTCTTCTTTCTAGATATCTATGTAGTCCTTCTTGGAAGGAAGTTGGCCATGAGATCGGAGGATCAAGGATCCAATCTTCTGTTACTAGATTATATTGAGTTCTTTTCATGAAACGAACAAGAGCCACTGAATCGAGAAGAAATCTTGTGTACTCCAGTACCCGAGTTCAAATCCTGCCTCAGACAATTAGTTGGGTCATCATGGCCCTATCATTTCATCTCTGCCCACCTCCATTTCTTTATCCATGAAATGGGCATAATTACAGAACCTCCCTCCCAGGTTGCTGGAAGAATAAGATGAGGTAGTATTTGCAAAGCATTTTCCGAACCTTAAAGTGCTCTATAGATGAGTTCTTGTATTTATATCATTGTTGTCATCATGCTTTTGCTCATCTTTTGTGTCCAGAGTTAAAGGGAAGAATATGTTCAAATTGCTGTTACTGAATAATTATATGGTGGCGGACACGCATTTTCTTGAGATTGTCTCAGTTCTCTGACTTCCCTTAGGTTCCTTCTGGGTTGCTAAGTGCTTGGAGTTCATGTCACTCTTCTCCTTACTGGAGGGGCCGAATCCTGAACTTTGT
Organism: Gracilinanus agilis; assembly: GCF_016433145.1. Classification (NCBI taxonomy): domain Eukaryota; kingdom Metazoa; phylum Chordata; class Mammalia; order Didelphimorphia; family Didelphidae; genus Gracilinanus; species Gracilinanus agilis. The sequence goes on from NC_058131.1 coordinate 724,506,116, forward strand.
TGAACCTTTTGAACAGAAATAACTTGGTGCTATCCTTACCCACGTACCAATTGGCTCCTCTGAGTTATTCATAAACATTTATCAATATCTCTGAATTTCTGCCTTGGGTATGAGCGATCAAAGCAGAAGTGCCCCAGGTCACCCCAACGTTCTATTTTCAAGGAGGTCTTCCATTGGTCAGCTTCTGGTGATGGATGTTATTTTAAGAGCCACGTTATTTTTATGATGAGCTCAACGATCTCTGCTTCGGTTTCCCCAGAACTCTCTGATGAATACCATCTGGTCTTCGTAATTTATTACAATTTAATTTCTCATTGTGTTTCATCACCTCTTCTTTTGGATGATTCTATCAGTGATAAAGCCCTCTCCCCTTCTAGCTCTGTCATTTGTGCATCAATCTAGTGAGTGTAGACCCCCTTCTTGGCCAGGCTCAATTCCCATTGTGATTGGCTATGCCACAGTCCATCCGTCACCCACCCTCAGTCTTGACATGTAAAATGGGCCGCCACCTTTTATCCATAGCAGGATTGTGGCAATTCCTGTAGAAGTGCAGACGACTTTGAAGCCTCAAGAGCCCTGACCTTGAGGAGGAGTTCATGCCGTCATTGCATGCTTCCTTTCTTTCCTCAACCCCATTCAGAGGGTACCTCCCTTAGGGAGTCCCTGGGTGTACATGGTGAACTCGCCTTCCCATGTGTGTGTTGTATCCTAAAGAAGAAAGTGAGGTCCTTGAAGGCCAACTCTTTACTCGTCAGACATTTAGCCCAGGGCCTGCCCCCCACTAGTGCCATACGGACGTTATTTTAATTGTGGCTATTATTCTGGCTTCTGCGTTTACAGAATCACGAAGGAGCCTAACTAAATGATTCCTGGTGAACAGCTATTTTCAAAGGACTTACCTAGAAAATGGGGAGAGCCTCACTACTGCATTGCTCAAAGAATCCACCATGACACTCAAAGACCTAAAACATGGTGATTTTTGTCACTATGAGGAAGGCCTGCACACGTAGAATTCTGAATTCTGAAAATATGATGTCAGGGACGGGGAAAGAGTCACTGAGTTTTTTCTTTTTCGTCATGGAAAAATGAGTTGATGAACATTCATTAAGCACCTACTATGTGCTAGGCGTTGTAGTAAATTCCAGGACAATTACAAATGATCATTCCAAATAAATGAAAGAAAGACAGTCCCTATCCTCAAAGAGCTTACACTTTAATGGAGGAAGACAACACACAAAAGATGGCTGAAAGAGGGTGCCTGCGTGTTGGGGGGGGGAATGCCAGTCATGTCACGTGAGTATTTCAGAGACTGCAATACAAGTTCTGCGAGGAGGGGAAGGAAGGGGGCGCAAGAAATGGGAGAAAAACAGCCCTTCTTACCCATTCCTCAGTCACAAGCTTATCCTCCCAACAGAACCCAGCCTCTCTGCACCAGGGAGCGGACTCAGCCCTTGTCAATTGAGCGCCTTTGAACTCCGCATGTGCTAGGGCAGCATAGATGGGTGGAAAACAGGCATTGCCTTCATCCCTTTGGAAAATTCATCTTCACTAAAACAGAAAGATCTGCATGTGATTGGAGAATTTTTCAATTCTTCCTCCCTCTCCCACATGCACGACAAAGATGGGCACTTACTTATTGTTAATTCCACTGAGCCTCACAGCAGCTTTGGGTAGTAAGTACTATAGGTGGCATTCCTCTTGCCTTAAACTGAAGAAACTGGGGCCAATAGAGGTTACGTGACTCATTCATAGTTATAGAGTTGTGTCACATCTGAGGGAATGTGGAGTCAAGAGGACCTCTCTACCTCTGAACTAACAAAGTTAATTTCTTAGGAATGTTTGAGCCTTAGTTTCTTTACCTGTGAAATGGGTCATTAAAATATCAACTTCACAAAGTTGTATGGGATATGTGTGTAAATAAATATTGGCTATTTTTGGAGATATTTGATGGTTAGAGGCAGCTAGATGGCACAGTGGCTAGAATGCTGAGCCTGGAATCAGAAACACTCATTTTCCTGAGTTCAAATCTGGTCTCAGGCATTTATTAGCTGTGTGACCCTGGGCAAGTCACTTAACCCTGTTCATGTCAGTTTCTTCATCTGTAAAATGAGCTAGAGAAAGAAATGACCAACCACTCCAATATCTTTGCCAAGAAAATCCCCAAAAGAGGTCACAAAGAGTCAAACACAATAAAAAAATGACTGGAAGGGCTTAAAAAAAGCATTTAGCAAGTCCTGATGTCTGGGATTAGGCAGAAATAGTTTCCAGAGACAGATTTCCAGATAAGGTTTTTGGATTTATCAATTCAAGCATCACCTTAAATATTAGTTATTATGGCTAGCATGCTTTTATTATACGGCATATAAACCCAGACCTTATAATATCACAGATGCAAAGTGAGAAAGGAACAAAAAGCTCATCTTCTCCAAACCCCTCATTAGATGACTGGGGAAACTGAGGGCCCAGCCATTTAAATTGACTTGTCCAAGGACACTCAGATTACAAATGGCAAAGTAGAGAGTCAAATCTATAGCTTTTGAATCTCAGATGAAATTTTTTCCTTAAAAGCCTTTTGAGATAAAATAATAATAATAAATACTAATCTTTTCTTTGACCTGGTACCTGCCTAATTACAAAGATATGATGGCATCATGGAAGAGAAGACTGATCTGGAGTTTGGTTTCCTGGGTTCAGTTCATTTTCTCAGCCTGGGCCTCAGTTTCCCCAGCTGTCAAATGAAGGGGTTGGACCAAAAAGCTGCTGAGATTCTTTTGGGCTCTAGATCTATGAAGCTCCTTCTATTAGCCTCATTTTGTTTGATTTTTCAGGTCTTTGCATATCGAAGCTACAAATAGTTGAGAGCAGATATAAAGGAGGATTCCTGGTGACAAAGCCCACCTTGGTGAAGGCCTTCTTTTGGTTGACTTCCAGGCTTCCCCCCCAATATTCCCATCATTGCTTTTCTCTGGTTGGGCTTATTATCAGGGGAAACATTATATCTGTATCTACACGTGATCCATATACACATACATATATAGACACATACACAGATGTACATATACACATATGTACAATAAAAGAGATGAATATACTACATATATACATGTGTGCGTATGTGTATTTTCTGTCTCTCTATTGGTCTCCGTCTCTCTGTGTCTCTATCTTCTGCACACAGGGGTATTTTTCATATCCTTTTCTAGCCAGAGTGATCTCGAGGAGTCCACGAGAAAGCAGGGGGAGTGAGGGGAGCAAGGGCAACAAGGTGATGGGAGAGTAGGAGTAGCATCAAGTTATGGGAACATTTTTTTCTTCCATTTTCTCCCTCCTGCCCTCTTCCTCCTAGAAGAGTAGAAGGAACCCTGAGTAGGACAATCTGAACTGACTTAGAGGGGCCGGAATGGGAGAGCCAGGATGAGCCTGGCCTGGACCCTAGGGTGCTGAGATTTCACAGCCTTCTGTCTTCATCCTGATATCCTAGCTCAGGCACTGGCAGCCTCCCCCTCTTCTGATTGCCAGAGAAAGCAGCACTGAGGCAATAATCAGTGAACCCAGCTGCCACCAGGGCCCTAGGCAAAATGGCAAAGTGGCCATACTCTTCCTGATTCCCCCTGAGTAGCCTGGCTTCCTGCCACCACTTTGCCGTGACTCTATCCCCACAGCTGGGGTCATTTAACCCTAGCCTGCAGATTCAGCATCATCTCTGATTTCAAGATCAATCAATGCCCTAGGAAATATAGGGGAATCAGAGGATTTAAAGATTTAAAGGCCTTAGCATTCATATATATCCACCTTTCCCCATCATGTTCAACTTGATGAATAAAGGATCTGAGGCCCAGAGTAGCAAGGCGGAGAAGAGAACCCAGGTCCTCTAGCTCTAAATCTAGTAATCATTCCACTATGCCACACTGCCCTTTCATGTTTGGAGGTGAGACAAGAGAACCTTCCATGCCACTTCATCTCTGAGGTAGGAAATCATGCCTTCATGTGCTGACCTTCCCCAGCCAGTTTCTCTATCCTTTAGACACTAACCATCTTTTGCACTGTAGACAGAAACATCCCACTAACTTCTTACCCTTCAGTTCCTTCCGTCCCAGGAGCCCAGTGCCTTCGTGTTGCTGTCTGGCATTCAGAATTGTTCAGCCTATGAGGATATATACTTCTAGAAGCAACCCATCTCCCTAATTATCCTTCCATCATCCTTCTTGTCTGACTTGACTATATAGCTCAAGCATCAATAGCTTCTCCCACAGAGACTATAGATGTTGTCTTTGTATCTTTAAGAGGCAGGTCGGTTTTTGAGTTACAGTTTAACTCTCTTTCTTTAAGGATTCTGTGAGGAGACAGTTTAACTGTACATCTGGAGAGACTGTTAACTGATAACTGAAGAGAAGACAGAGACTAAATATTAAGATAATGTATCTCCAGAAAGGAAATAAAATGGAAAAAATTCGGGTGAAAAACATGAAAAGAATTCTTGAGAGAATAATTGAATTGTTATCCAGAGAGAACTGAATGGTGGGACCATGTTTCCAGATCTGAAGAGGTCAGTTCTTGTAATGATGCTCAAAGGTGATTTTGTAACTACTCTTTCTTATAGTTGATAGAGTGTATACAAAAAAGACGGAAAGAAAAAATGGTCTTCATTACAGTATTGAATACAGTGTTGAAAAATTGTACAGATAGTAACCTTGACATGTATTTAGGTCTAGAAGACCAAGGATTTTCATGTGGAATAGAGGTTTTTAACCTGGGTTCCACGAACTTCTATATGGATACAAAGAGAAACTGAAAAGGTATGTGTGGGGGTGGAATGGAGGGGTAAGGAGGAGAAGGTACTCAAAGCCTGGGCACAAGGGAAAAGTTCAGAAGAGTGTAGTCTAGTGGAAAATATAGAGATGACTGTTCTCAGGACTCTCCTTAAATGGAAGTCCTCCATCCTCATTAAGAGAGAAGTACCTATGGGACAGAGGGTTTTTCCAAGCTGATCTTCCAGAGTGAAGTTTCTGGAGCCTCATGAAGAAGTCTACAGGACTGCATGCTGGTAAGAAATGAATAGAAGTATCACATATTAAAATAAAGCTTTAGACAGCATTGGAACCTAGGATGATAATAAGGAAAATGTCAAGGCACATGAACAGGCAGTTTTCACATGATGAAATCAAAACTATCAATAAGCACATGAAAAAGTGTTTAAAATCCCTCCTGATTAGAGAAATGCTAATTAAAACAGTTCTGAGGTACCACCTCACACCTAGCAGAATGGTCAATATGACAGCAAAGGAAAGTGATAAATGTTGGAGGAGATGTGTCAAAATTGGGACACTAATATACTGCTGGTGGAGTTGTGAATTAATCCAACCATTCTGGAGGGCAATTTGGAATTATGCCCAGAGGGCTTAAAATGAATGTCTACCTTTTGACCCAGCCATAGCACTGCTGGGTTTGTACCCCAAAGAAATAATAAGGAAAAAGGCTTGTACAAAAATATTCATGGCCATACTCTTTGTGGTGGCAAAAAATTGGAAAATGAGGGGGTGTCCCTTGATTGGGGAATGGCTGAACAAACTATGGTATCAGTTGGTGATGGAACATTATTGTGCTGAAAGGAATGATGAACTGGAGGGATTCCATGTGACCTGGAAAGACCTCCAGGAACTGATGCAGAGTGAAAGGAGCAGAACCAGGAGAACATTGTACACAGAGATGGATACATTGTAGCACAATCTAATGTAATTGACTTTGCTACTTGTAACAATGCAATGACCCAGGATAATTCTGAGGGACTTGGGAGAAAGAACATTATTCACATCCAGAGAAAGAACTGTGGAACCAGAAATGCATTAGAAAAATATATGATCAATCATGTAGTGCAATAGGGATGTGACTAGGGTTTTGACGTTAAAAGATCACTCTACTGCAAATGTGAATAACATAGAAATATGTTTTGAACAATGATACATGGATAACCCAGTGGAACTGCTTGTTGGCTTGTGTGGCAATTAATTTAATGGGGGAGGGTTGAATCTAAGAATGAAGGAAAAGGAAGAGTTAAAGATTGACTCTAAGGCTGTGAGCCACATTTTGTTAATTTTTATCTTCATGATATTTTTCACATTCACTCTCTCATATCCATTAACACAGACCTTCTCCTTGTTCTAGCCCTCATCATCTCTCTCCTGTACTGTTGTTATAGATTCTAATTGGTTTACAAGCCCCCAATTTCTCCCCTCTCCATTGTATCTTCTATTCTATGCAAATAATATTGATGGCTTGTTTTCTAATGCTTAAAGGGCATCAAATATTCCCTGGACACTTTTCATAGTATGGTTGTCTCCTGTCATTTATGCTATGATTCTCCTTTTGTCTACTCACATGGCCACTGCATTAGGATTTTTGTCACCTTTCACCTGGGCTACTGCAGTAGCTTCTTCACTGTTATTCCTGATTCAAGTCTCTTTCACTCTAATCCATCCTCTACTCAGCTTCCTCTTTGTTATTTGTAAATAAAGATATAACCATGATTTCCCCATTTAAAACAAAACAAATATCAAAACAAAATCTCCAGTAGTTCCCTATTGAATCTATAACAAACCCCCAAATCCTGTCTTCTTTTAAAAATTTCCCACAAAGGGATACGAATAGGCAGTTTTCAGATAAAGAAATAAAAACTATCAATAAGCACATGAAAAAGTGTTCTAAATTTCTTATAATTAGAGAAATGCAAATCAAAACAAATCTGAGATACCATCTCCCCCTGGCTAATATGACAGCAAAGGAAAGTGGTGAATGTTGGAGAGGATGTGGCAAAATTGGGACACTAATGCATTGCTGGTGGAGTTGTAAATTGATCTAACCATAAGGCAATTTGGGAATTATGTCCAAAGGACTTTAAATGACTGTCTACCTTTTGACTTAGCCATAACACTGCTGGGTTTGTACCCCCAAAGAAGTCATAGGGGAAAAGACTTGCACAAAAATATTTAAGCTGCACTCTTTGTGGTGGCAAAAAAAAAGGAAAATGAGGGGATGCACTTTGATTGGGGAATGGTTGAACAAATTGTGGTATTTGTTGGTGATGGAATACTATTGCCCTAAAAGAAATAATGAACTGGAGGAATTCCATGTAAACTAGAATGACCTCCAGGAATTGATGCAGAGTGAAACGAGCAGAACCAGGAGAACCTTATACACAGACAAGAATATACTGGCACATTCGAATATAATGAACTTCTCTACTAGCAACAATGTAATGACCCAGGATAATCCTGAGGGTTTAGGAGAAAGAATGCTCTCCACATCCAGAGAAAGAACTGTGGGAGCAGAAACCCAGAGGAAAAACAAGTGCTTGGTCACATGGTTCGATGGAGATATGATTGGGGATGTAGACTCTAAATGATCACTCTATTACAAATATTAATAATATGGAAATTGATCTTGATCAGTGATACTTGTAAAACCCAGATGAATTGCATGTTGGGGAGGGAGGAAGGAAGGGAATGAACATGAATCATGTAACCATGGAAAAATATTCTGAATTAATTAAATAAAAAAATTAATTTGAGATACGGCTTTCAAAAAAAAAATTGCCCACAATATAACTCAGATCTGTCTTCCCAGCCTTATTTCATCTTAGTCTCCTTGAAGCACTAAGTTCTTATTTGGTGAGACTTTCTTATTTCTATTGGGATCCAGGACAATGTTCCTTCACCCTCAGCTACCTTCCCACAAGTAACCTTGCTCCCAGCAACTTCCTGCTTTGAGAATAGGAAGGAAGAAGAAATGGGCTTAGGGTTTAGGTCATGTTCCACCCCCTTTACTTCCAGGTATAAGGGCTGTAGTTGCTGGAGCTGGGAGCTGAAGTCACCGAGATACTGAAGGATGGATTCTAGACTAGATGTTGCCACTAACCCACACGGAGAAGCCCTAAGATACCAGGGTTTGGGGATATGATCCCAAGGAATGCTGGGCTTTGGGCTAGATAGGACTATGTTTTATATACACTGAGTTAAGTGGTGAATCGAATCTTCCTTCCTTCCTTTCCCCAGATACTGGTAGTGTAGGTAAGATTGTATTTGGCAGGGAGGGGATGTTTGCACATTCACACACCTTTGAAATCAATATCCTTTTGAAATAACTAGTCTTGCTTTAGTGATTTATTTAAGTGATTAATTTAAGTGATTAAATAGACTGGTATGGGGGCAAGGAACCCTTAATATTAAGGGAACACCACTGCTAGGGGCTTGTGACTAGCAGAGAGACTCGACTCCTAAAAGTTCCCTCGAGGGTACCAGACAGCTCTGGGGGAGGCATAAAATATAACATATTTGGCTTTCACGCAGTGGGGGCCACTTGATGTCTGCCCTCAAAGAGCTTATTTTTTTTAATAGGGAAAGGAGGGAGACAGTAAACAAAAGGTAGCAGAAATAAAGGTAGGGGAAGAAAAAATGATACCTGGCAAGGGAGAATGGTTTTAAAAAGCAGAGCGAAGGCTGGAAGCTTGGAACTCTAATCAAATCAATATTCCCATTCTAACACTGTTTATAAAAAGGGTGTGGCCACCAAGAACCATTTGGTGGTTCCAATTAGTCCACTCCCACCCCATGACTTCCCAGGTCCAACCTGGTCACCAGGCCACTTCCTGTGTTCTCTCCCCCAATGGAACGTTAACTTTTTAATTTTTTTTTTAATTTTAATTTTTTTTTTAATTTTTTAAACCCTCACCTTCTGTTTTGGAGTCAATACTGTATATTGGCTTCAAGGCAGAAGAGTGGTAAGGGTGGGCCATGGGGGTCAAGTGACTTGCCCAGGGTCACACAGCTGGGAAGTGTCTGAGGCCAGATTTGAACCCAGGACCTCCTGTCTCTAGACCTGGCTCTCAATCCACTGAGCTACCCAGCAGCCCCCTGGAACGTTAACTTCTTGAAGACAAAAAGCTTTCTTGCTTCTCCATTTTCATCCCTGGTGCTTAGCGCAATGTATGTCACACAGTAAGCAGTTAGAGCCCATTTTAATTTGCTCCCTCTCGCTAATTCATTCACTGGTTCAATCTACCTCTTATGTTCCCAGTTCAATATATTGCTTTGTATTTCTTGGCCTGGGCCTATTCTCCCAGTAGCACCCAACTTCGCGAGGGCGGGGTTGTTTTTGTTTCTTTGTTTTGAATCTCAAATTATTGTCGCAGCACCTAATGGCAATCCAAAAAGGTTGGTTCACTGAGAAACTGGAAATGTAGAAATTAGGCTTTCGGGGTACATTAGCATTCCACAGGAGCACCCTGTTGATTCAACAGAATTTCCAACTGGTAAAATATTGGGAAGAGATGTTACGGGCCGGCCGGGGGGAGTGGGGTGGGGCGGGGGGGGGGGTTGGGATTTTCTATTGCTCTTTATTTTGTATGGCATTTCTTTCCCCCTCCAGCCAGCTTCAAAGACCACCAATTACAACTGTAGTTATTTCACTAGGATTCGAGTGCCAGGAATCCATGCTGCTCGGAGTCCATCACCACCCAGGTAGCCCTCGAACCCTTTGAAAGGGGCAGGAAAAATCAGGAATCATCACTGGGGAAGAAGGCATGAAAGAGTACATTCTCCAGCCCTTGAATGGAAGCTTCAGGAATGCAGATGCATGTGTCACAGCTAAAGACAGAATTCTGGCTCCTGGTCACAGCAGGGAAAAACAATTTGCACATTCATGAATTATGGTTCATTTTACACTTCTGTTCTCAAGGCTAATCATTTGTTTAAGTAAGTCCTTTGTCTTGATTAGAGCTTTTAGCAAATGTAAGTGTTTAGTGAGCCTGGCTCCCTGTTGTGAAAATGCAAGACTTATGAAATTTAAACACACTCCTGGAAATAGAAACCCGCCTGTATTTATCAATGGCCGTAACCCAGGCAGAATCTTTTATTTAAACAATTAACTTTGGGAATAGATGTGCAAACAGGCCCAGTTCATAAAGTTCTTCATGTCCTTCCCTGCTGTGGACATTATCTTCCATTTTTTTTTTAAATGGCTACTAATGTTCTTCGAGATGGGAATCGGGGCTGGACTTGGGATTTCACCGGCATCGCAAACTTCCAGGTGAGGAAACTCCATTCGCCGATGCAGGTTGGCCTCCTCTCTCCCCTGCTGAGTCTGGCTTAGCCTGCCAATTTCTGGGATTTGCCCGCGCTTGTGTACAGCCAACGTGTGCCAGAGACGGGCCTGGAGTCGAGGCCGGCCTGGCTCGGAGGCCATCCCTCCATCTACTGTGTTAGGTCACCTTATCATGAAGAACGAACCACCAGGGATGGGGATGGAGTGCCTGGCAAGTTTGGGGGGAGTTTTCCAACTGTGGATACCAAATATCATTCATTATAGTCCCCGAATGGAACACGTCCCCTTCCTAAGCCAAACTCCATGAAGGCTGTCATCCCCCTCCTGAGGTTTACCATCTCAGAAGGTCTGGGATGGGAGGGGATGGTGAGGCATTAGGCAGTGCACCCAATGGAGTGCTGGGCCTGGAGTCAAGAAGACTCATCTTCCTGAGTTCCAACTGAGGCTCACTCACCGGCTGTGTGGCCCTGGGCAAGCCACTTGTCTACTTGCCTCAGTTTTCTCGTCTGTAAAAATAAAAAACTAGAGAAGGAAACGGCAAACCACTCCAGTACGTCTGCCAAGAAAACCCAAATGGGCTCACGAAGTGACAGACACGACTATTGGACTGTTGGGTACAACATGGGCGGGGATGGGCCAGGTTTGGTTTTCACTGCCATGTCCTTGCTTCAGAGACCAGAGGCCTGCCTCACACTTGGGCCAGCTGATTAGGCTCACCAAATATTATTTTCCCTCCAAATAATGGCCTAAAAATTTTGACAATGGAATGTTTTTTTCTGCTCTATTAGGCGAATGAGACTAATTAAAAAAGTTATTCTCTCTCTTTCCCCCCCCCCTTTTTTTCATTGATTTGACCTAGAATAGAACTGCCAGTGAATTTTGCTGCCAGAAAACTAACCCAGAGTCTAGGAAAATCAGGGGGCTTGATCCAAACAGTCGATTTGGATTTTTAATTGGAAAAGGAAAAATCCTCAAATTGAAGGATTTTGCTTTCTATCCTGGGAGGGGGGATACAGTGTGTTGTGGTGGTATAAACATGAGACAAAATAGGAAAGCTTCCTTCTAGTCTTGAAAATGGCACTGGTTCTTTGTGTGACTTTGAGTAAGTCATTTTCCCTCTGTGGGTCTCAGATGCCTTGTCTGTAAAAGGAAAAATGTTGAAGCAAAAATAAAATTTATATCTATGTATCCATGTATCTATCTGTCTGTCTGTCTGTCTGTGTATCTATCTATCTATCTATCTATCTATCTGTCTGTCTGTCTGTCTGTCTGTCTGTCTGTCTGTCTGTCTGTCTGTCTATCTGTCTATCTGTCTATCCGTCTATCCGTCTATCTATCTATCTATCTATCTATCTATCTATCTATCTATCTATCTATCTATCTATCT